>NC_065444.1:258483415-258784803 GCF_917563875.1 Diabrotica virgifera virgifera
ATTTATGGGGGTTTGGTGCCTTTAAACCCCCCAAATATTTTTATACGTTCCAAATAATTTTTTGCCTCTCTGTATTTTTTCGATAAGGCACCTTTTATCGAGATGTGGCTTCTTTTGTAATATGGTTCAAAATATACCTAACAATGCAAATCATAAATAAATTTTCCTATTATTACCAAGTCTCCATAATCGTACTTAACCATATACAAATATGTGGTGGATTTGAAAAATATTCAAAATATCTCGATAAAAACTGACTTTTCGAAAAAGTACTAAGAGGCAAAAAAGTTTTTTAAACATTGTATTTAACTAATGGTACTACAATAGTAATTAAATTGGAACGTACCCAAAAGTTTGGGGGGGGGGGCGGTTTAAAAGAACAAAACCCCCATAAAATTTTTAATGGGTGTCCAAATTTCACTATAATTTTTTCTTAAGACACTACTGACATACGAATGCTACATGTCCATTTTCAATAAAAGATCTCTAATAGTTTTCGATATATTAAAAAAAAAGAATTTCATTTTGTAACTTCAAGGGGCTGTAACTTTTTTTATGTGCACATTTGTACTAAGGTAAGTTAGGTTCAATCGAACTATTTTTGGTCCCAGAATATGCGATTAAATTTATGACCTGTATTTTTGTTACACCCTGTATAAATAGTAAATAAAAATAGAACTGAAATAAATGAAACTTGAGAAAAAAGAATAAAGATTAAACAGAATATTTAATTGAGACTAGAGTTGAGCTCTAACTGTTTTGAGAAGAAAAATGGTAAAACAAAACTACAAATGAATAAAATCAAGAAAAGTTTTAAATATAAATAACAAACAAATGATATGTATAACCATGTATAACGTTACATACTTATAACTTGTTTGCTAGAGAATAATCTTCCCCTCTAGGCCTTTTGTTTCTCTTTTAGTGCTTCTTCGGGGAATTTTTATTGTTTTAAATGGTAAATTGGTATTTTTTAGCTATCTTTTTCCATTTTATTACAAAAATCTTTCCACAGTTGTACCTTAGCTACTTTGACATTACTTTACAGACTTCTCTTTGGACTTTGTAGTTTTCGTAATTCGTTTGCATAAAAATGCTTTTGTTTAACTTACTTAAAGTCCACAACGAGGAAGGAAACAATAAGCAAATAAAAATGTAACCTCTTGTAGTTATTAAAAATGATTATTTTGATGTAGCACACGTGGAACGAAGTATAAAGTTTGATAATAGACAGGTCGTTTGTGTCGTTTAAGTTGGCGCACCTGTATGTGACTCGCCGATGCTTCGTCGGGACGCATCAGCGCCGCCGTCGTTATTTTCATGTGGATCACTGAAGATGTAACCAACCGCGTTCCAATTATTATCCATTCGAGCATCTAGACTAAATGCTTAGGGGTCTTTTATTGTCTGCTCGAGCTCACAACGAACCCAGCTAACTTGATAGTTATGGAGATTTACAGGTAGGAAACCGGTGCAAACTTCGATATTATAAAAGTTATGCTTAGATGCTTTATGCGAATAAAGCATGGTGAAACAGGCAACCGACAAGTACGGTAGAAGAGTAAAAAAAACATAACAAAAAATTGAAAAATCAACGAAATACTGAAAATAATCAATAAGTGTTTCTAGACACTTTTAGTTATGATAAATGAAATACATTTCAACGGAACTTTTGCTAATACAGTGGCGTAGCTAGCCCCACAGGGACCCCATATCAAAGTTTGTCGCGGGGCCCTTTTCCACCACTGACATGGCATAGTGCTAAAAAAATGTTCAACAAAAAAAGCAATATGACCGGTACTAGAAATTCGCAATTGGTAAAATCGATTGATTCCTGAAATAAACGTACCAGTTTTCGTTTTTTGTTTTCATAGTATTTTATTTTTATTTTTAAACGCTTTTTAGTTCAATAGTTTGCATAAAATATTTAGACGTTAATTTGACTGCCTTTTCTTCAATGCAAATGAATGAAAATTTGCAGACATATGTATTCGCGGGAACAATACACGAATAGTCAATAAATTTTTTTTATGTTTATTAATTGTTTAAATCAAAAAAACGAATTTAATGGAAATTGCTTAAATTCTCTTGTTTTTTACAATGTAGAAACTTGAAACTTTTACATTTTGTAGCTAATGATATGAACTATACATAATTTCACTTTTTACGTTAATTGTTTCGTTATGCAATAAAGTTTCAAATTTTTTGCCGATTCCGACTACTTTTCATGTTTGTACCTACATCATATTATGTTTTATACATATTTTAATAAACATGACGATATATTTTAATGTTTGAAAAGTGTAACACTAAAAAGTAAAAAATAAAAAAATATGAAAAAAAAAATTTTAAGAAACGCTTTTTTTTAAGTAAAATTTAATAAAAAATTTTGGTCTTGGTAAAAGGTATATTATCAACCAATAATACTGTACAATATATCTTTCAAGTTTCACACATCTAGTAGTTATTCCATTCAGCCAACCTTTCATTCATCATTTGGTTTGTTTGGTTGCCTGGTCTCTGGAGTCCCCAGTCTCTCAATAATGTTCATTAGTCTCAATAGTGATGTCAAATTTACTTTATATACCACAAACTCATCTATCTCAAATAAACACAATTTTTAATTTTCTCATATACTCAATAATCTTACTCAACACTTATCTTCATCTGACCCCACTTTAGTTGTAGCTTAGACACTTTTATCCAAGTTATTAATTTTTCTTTGCCCTAGATGTTATTTAACATAAAAGGACATAATAAAGAAATTTGGACTAAGCTTGTAATACAACCTTTTCAGTCTTGTAAATTTGTGTTGATGAACCCATCTATATTTTATTAATTTATAAATAAGATTTTGCATTTACAACTTTTTCAGCATTTGATATCACGACCCCTATTTTGTCTCTAGTTTTTCAGCCAGTCTCTCAGCCATCATTTGTGTTGGTTCACAAATATAAATTATCTAATTTCAAAACATAAACCATACATTACATTATCTGTATGTTGTTTTGCCTACCTTTCTTCATCAATTTACGTACACTTCATTGATGATTGTGGGTACTCAAATTCCCCCCTTCTATTTTACATCTAGATAATCCATTCTCACTAACTCTTTATTTTTATAATTCCAACACACTGATGTTAGCTGTTATCATTGCTTGTACTATAAACAACTATAAATTTAGTAGCTGTGTAACCAATTTTTCATGATACTTCAAGTTCCATTGACAATTGTTGTCTTGACATCAGACAGATTCGCTTTTGATATCTCACATCTTAGTTGCCTGTCAGCTCTTGTAACATAATGACCTAATTTGTTACCTTTGACCCACTTACAACGTGTGGGAGTCATATGTTATCCTAGGGCCATATCCTTAGGGATTATATCCATCCTTTGGAATTTGCTATGTTAGCATTTTGATGTGACTTTTAGTCCATTTTTGAAAGGCTTTGACCTTCGTATTTTTTGGTTGGCTCACCATGTTCTTGTAAGTATAACCAAACTTTGATTCTACCTTGGTCATCACTTTAAGTTCAACATTTTGATAATTAATATGGTTATACTTATTTTAGGCAACACTGATGATGCTCTTTTTAGAGCGAAAACGTTCTGTTCGATGTTTGTAGCCCTATAGGGCTTTTTAAAATAATATACCTTTTACCAAGACCAAAATTTTTTATTAAATTTTACTTGTAATTAATGGTATACAGCCAGCTACAGGAAATTCTTCCTAGTGGCTTTTTTTTAGTTACGAGTGCCTAAAATTAAAAATATTATAAAAAATCAACTAAAAAGCAAAAAATTTAAAAAAATTGAAAAAATCTAACACATTCCTTAAAGAAAAGCGTGGGGCTAAAACCGTTTATTCCATGAAGACGCGCCATGCTTTCCTTTAACGAATGTGTTAGATTTTTTCAATTTTTTTTAACTTTTGCTTTTAGGTTGATTTTTTATAATATTTTTAATTTTAGGCACTCGTAACAAAAGAAAAGCATTTCTTAAAAGTTTGTTTTTCATATTTTTTTATTCTGAAATTAAAAAAACACAAAATGTTCAAATTGACATTTCTAGAAAACGGTGTATTCTACCGACTTAAATCAAGAGTATCTCACAATCTAATAATCCAGTGTCAAAAAAGCTTAAAAGTTAAAGATAAAAAAGCTATGTGATAAAATAACCGTTGCCCTACCCAAAACACACGCCTATGACCGGTACTAGAAATTCGCAATTTATGGAGTCGATTTATCTCTGGAAAATAAATAGGCATACCAGTTTTCGTTTCTCTAAATAGAAGCGTTCTGAGGTTATTTAAAAAACTATGTAATTACAAGACGCCTTCTTCAAAGCTCCTATTAGGAAGCATTTTCGGACTAGGTGATTTGGGTTAAATCTTAATATTTTGAGCAAAAGAATCTACAGTTAAATTATTTCCAATTATTCTTGAAACACTCTGTATATTGCAAAATTTAAATAAATTGCAAATTGCATAATACAACCTTAGAATTAATAAGTTCTGCGTATAACACACAAATATAGATAATAATAATAAACCTAACAAACTCTAATACACCAAAGTCGAAATATAGATTTGAATTGTTAAGACTCATTGTTTTAAAACGAATTCAGTTTTTTTAAGCCAAGAACGTAAACAAAGAAGCTCTGTGCTTTAACAGCGAGCGACCGGCAAATACATAGATATACCAAAATACAATTTATAGATAAAGCACAGATTACGCGAAAATATTTTGTTATTGTACAATGTTTCAAATATTCAAAGGTAAAGCGATTACATTACAAAATATTGCAATTTCGCATTATACAGTGATGAGCGCACTAATAACCGGCAAAATAGCACAAAAGATGGAAAATGTATTAAGTTGTGAGATAAAAAGAAATGAAACCAGTCGAGCTGGGAAATTTAGCGATGTTAACCTATACATTTACATTATATGGATTGTTTCCCACCTTTAGAAGTATCGCACGAGTTTGGAAACTACCACTGTCACAATGACAGTTTTAGTTGACATACTACTCTGACACGTGTTAAGGTTAACAGTTAATATAATGTGAATTTATAGGTTAATATCGCTAAAAGTCCCAGCTCGACTAGTTTCATTTCTTTTTATCTCACAACTTAATACGTTTTCCATCTTTTGTGCTATTTTGTCGGTTATTAGCCCGCTCATCACTGTATACAGTATACAGTGATACAATGTAGACAATGATGAGCGCGCTAATAACCGGCAAAATAGCGCAGAAGATGGAAAACATATTAAATTGTGAGATAAAATAAATAAAACTAGTAGAGGTGTTAAAATTAGCGATAGTAACATATACATTGAGATTATATTGATTGTTTCCCACCTTTAGACGTATCAGAGGAGTATGTCTACTAAAACTGTCACTGTCACAGTAACATTACTCAAACTCGTCCGATATGTCTAGAGGTGGGAAACAATCAATTTTATAATGTCAATTTTTAAGTTACTACCGCTAAATTTAACACCTCTACTAGGTTCTTCCCATTTTTTCTCACAACTTAATGTTTTCCATCTTTTGCGTTATTTTGCCGGTTATTAGTGCGCTTATCACTGTATACATTATAAAATGTCTCACACACAGCCAACGGTGAATAGACAATAAAAAGTAGCTTGAAAACAAAAAAGCTCTGTAGTTATAGAAAGGCGAGCGGCAGAAAATAGATAGGTACCTATACATAAATATAGTTTATAGTTTAGAGTTTATATATGGATAAAGAATCCATTTCACGAAATTGTCGATATCCAAACAATATACACTGTTCAAAGCGTTTTAATAGTGAAATAATTGTAGGATATTTTGTTCAATTTTTTGAATGATATTTTGTTTCGACATGCCGCGCGGGACCCCCGACATTCAGGGGCCCCGTATAATTGATACGGCTGATACGGCGGTAGCTACGCCTCTGTGCTAATAACTTATAAATAATCACATTCGCGCCTATCATCATCATCACGTACTCGATAAATATTTTTGAGACTGTTCCAGAATTCTTCTCCGTTTTGATCTGTTTCTGAATTAGTTCGTAAAATATTTATATGTATCCTTCTTATTCATGTACCGATCTCGCAAGCTCTTTAACCATGAAGTTCTTCTTCATCCTGGACTGCGTTTGCCTGCTATTTCCCCTTGCACAATATTTTGTAGCAACCTATATTTAGGACCTCTCTTATGAGAGGTCCCAAATATCCTAAGTACTTCAGCTTTCTCTTCTTGATGCTTTTTATAATCTCAATAGTCTTGCTGAGTCCTAGTATAGTGGAGTTTCAAATCTTCTCTACCCAAGAAACGTTTAAAATTCTTCGAAAGCCTCAAGGCGATTTAGTTCAATTTTATTCACAATCCAAGACTCAATACCGTAAAGTAAGACCGAGAACTAGCAGTAAAACTGGCGACTCCTCAATGCCAATTTTAGTTCTCAGTTGGACATCCTTCTAAGAGCCTACTTTACCTGTATGTTTTTGTCTATGTAAAAGTATTAGGATGTATGCATCAAATATGATAGAAAGTTGGCCATGATTATATAAAATAAATAAAAAGCCAAGAGGAAAATAAAATTCCTGTAGCTGGCTGTATACCAAAAATCACAAAAAATACAAGATCCTTTGTAAAAGGTATATTTAAAAGACCCCAATAAGGGTTACATCACAAAACAAAACGTTTTCGGATTAATAGGTAATCCATCATCAGTGTTAAGCCCTAAAATAGTAAGTATAACCTAATTAATAATAGACAATGTTATAAAAGTTGACTAAGGTTAAGAATTGACAGAGGCCATACCTATAACCTACAATTCGCTGTGAGCCGATGAGTAGAGGAGATTTGACAGTTTTCGCCAGAGCTGTTAGTGGCAGTTTTGTATATTGAACTTGAACAATTTTATCAGAAAAGTACAAGTTTCAAACCACGAGAGAGCGCTACCGACGAAACCCGCAGCCAATAAAAACAGAGGTAACCTCTAAATGTCACATAAACTTCTTCTTTTTCTCGATGGCCTTTTGCGTAAGCAGTCATCCAGTCGCACGATTTTGTATATTAAATATTAAAATTATAATGAATAAAATAAAAAAATATAATTACTTTTACTATTAATTCTGTGTATTCGTTCAGTAATCAGGTTACAATAATATTTCAGTTCATAATTTTTGTTTTTCTAGATAAATATCTATTTTTCTCGTTTTGTATATTTCACATACACCAATTTTATCAGAAAAGTACAAGTTTTAAACCGCGAGAGAGCGCTACCGTCGAAACTCACAGCCAATAGCATGCATGCGTGAGCCACCAAAAAGTTATGGGTAAAGTAAAAACCCTTTAAAAGTTTCAAAATCTTAAATCATACTACATATTTTTATTAAAACAGATGGATGTTGCAAATATTAGTGGATATAACCCAGGGCAACACAGGCCTCTGACCCACGTGGATATGATATGCAAGGAATGAACCTCACATATTGAAAATTGAGTGTCAACTGAACTGAAAGGTGAAAGAACTTTAGAAGTATACCAGTGACAGATTGTCAATAAGACGTTATGAACTATTTTGTTACTTCAACCAACGAATTTAAAGTTTATGTTGATGTTGAAAATAAAACATTATCAAATATACATATATTGGTGTTAGAAATATTCGTACATAAATGTAAAATTGTGAAATATGTGAAGATTAAATATATGAACATGACATCATTTAATGATAAATAGTTACTAGGAGTTATGCAGTCAGCAACACATTAGGATCTTACAGAAGTGGTAATAGACTTAGAATTATTAAAAAGGCCTTATAAGAGAAGCAGAAAAGTCCTAATTGTGTTAATCACCATGTTTCTTTTAATCGAGATTTTCAACCCCTACACCGACAATTTTTTTCATAACACATATCATCTATATCCTCTCATCTTATGTGTATCATTATACTTTGACTATCATGTACCTTTTTTTATTTCTATACAAATTTTCTATAAGCAACATCCTACTTCAAACTCTCAATATATTTTATTTACATTTTATCATTCCACATTCTTATTATTTCACTTCTACAGCAATTTACACATACTTCTACATTATCCGTTTTATTTTCTACATTATTGATTATCTCCACATCCTTCCACCCTGATCCTCCATCCTTCTTCCTTATTCATCCATTCATTTTCGGGCGGTTTGGGATTGAGCCTCTTGGGTTATCAGTCTTATCAAGTGTTTTTAGTCTCATTCTCATTCTAACATAACAACAAAATTTCTTCAGCCAAACGAAATATACCATCACTTTCCAATTTTGTGAAGTTTATCAGTACTCAACAAATTAGATCAAATTATTAGTCATCAAAACACTCACACATTAATCAATAACTTAGAATTGTACATTTATGTACATATTAAACAAATTCTGATATCCTAGAGGTATTTCGTAAAAGGCCTTTTTAATAATTCTAAGTCTGTTACCACTTCTGTAAGATTCTAATGTGTTGCTGACTGCATAACTCCTAGTACCTATTTATCATTTGTCATGTTCATATATTTTTAATCATCACATATTTCACAATTTTACATTTATTTTCGAATATTTCTAACATCAATATATGGATATTAAATATTAAACATTGCCAAATTATGGTAATGTTTTATTTTCAACATCAACATAAACTTTAAATTCGTTGGCTGAAGTAACAATATAGTTCATAAAGTCGCATTGACAATCTGTCACTGGCATACTTCTAAAGTTCTTTCACCTTTCAGTTCATTTGACACTCAATTTTCAATATGTGAGGTTCATTCTTTGCATATCACATCCACGTGCTTTAGAGTCCTGTGTTGCCCTGGGTTATACCCAGGAATATTTGCAACATCCATCTGTTTTAATAAAAATATGTAGTATCATTTAAAATCTTGAAACTTTTAAAGGGTCCTTACCCATAACTTTTTGGTGGCTCACGCATGCATGCTATTGTAAGTATGGCCTCTGTCAATTCTTAACCTCAGTCAAATATACTTAAAAGGTTATTTGTATTTTATTTAAAAATCAAACTAACTTTCTTATCTACATCTACCACTTTCAAAAAATTTTTATTAAAACAACCAAAAATAAAAAAAAATATGAATCGCCCAGGAATTGAACCCGCAACCTTCCAATCTCAGTGCTAACGCATTTCCCACTACTCCAGCGAGGCCCTAGAAATAGACATGTAAGTTTCGGATACAATTACACAACACGACATATAGTGTAAAAATGTTATGCTTACATAATATTTTATTATTTTACTACAGGGAAACACAAATCCAAAAACACAAGAATTATAATAAATAATACATTTCCTAAAACCACTAATATATTCTTTTAATGACTTATTTGCACGGTTAAAGATACATACATACCTATGTTGAAAGACTAGCAATGAACTACATACTGTCAGAACTACATACTGTCAGTGTGCGCAGGCGCGCGGATCATGTACAATTTTACCCTCAATCGATTCGCCGCTAAAGAAGAATATCTTCAAAAAGAAAAATAGAAACATACTTACACGATACCTAATATAGGAACTACCGTCATTATTTGTACCTTTATACTGTTCAATTACGAGCGGCGGATCTCCTCACTACAGAGTTCCACCACTCAGGTTGGCCTACCTGTTCACTACACTGGGCCCTGATTCTAATTCAAACGACTCAAAACAAGTCGCAATCAATATGGCGACGTTGAAATGCGACTGTGCGAGCCTTGTGGATTTTAGTTGAACTAACTAAATGATGTCATTAAATTTCGACTTATCGAAATTAATTGCGACTCCAAAAAAGTGGTTGAAATTATAATTTCGAGTCGAAATTATTGTGACACGGACATGTATGAATGGCCGAAAGAGAGGTTAGGTTTAGTTTAGGAGATGTGTTTTGTTTGTTTCTTCCAAGGAAGACTAAAGCAAAAGGTATTAATATGGCTGGGTTTTATGGAAATTTGCTGGTTTTGGAGGAATTAGATAGAATAGTATTAAATTAGAAATATAATAATTGAGAATGTCCATAACGTGAATTATCAACTCAATAAAAGATGTAAGGTAATAATCTGGGAAAATTAGTATAAAACAAGAAAAATTATGTACCAGCTATTTTATTGCTGGACATGCTGGAATCAAATCTTAAGATTTCATATATTAGTAATATAGCTATGCAAAGTCCGCAGAAAGTGTGCTTTTTTGGTTTATAAACAAATTAGCGCTCCGAAATCTTTTTTTTAATTATTGCTCTGTAACTCAGAAGATTTTAACGTTAAACCAAAAACACTCACATAAAAATTCACTGTAATTTAATTCTGCACAAAGATATTTTTTTCCGATTTCCTTCGGCGAAAATTTTCCTCGGAAAATTCGGGTTTTCCAAACAAAATCTTTAATTTTCAACTAAAATTTTAGGGAAGTAATTATTTATTAATAATTAAATAACTTGGTGACATAAATCTTTTTTGTTATGAGTGTCTTGAAGATATGAAAATTTGTATGTACAAAGAGGACCGGAATGGTAATGGTTCAAAGATTGAAATCCTGTTGTTTATAATTCTGTCGCAAATGCCGGTCAAATTTGACCGGTTATACCTGGAACAACTCCTCGCAATTCAATTTTATTTTTCTTCGAAAAGGGCACAGAAGCCGTGCCCTTTTCAACAGTGTTAACTTAATTTATGGGTTTACTTAATTTAATTTAGTCTAATATTTTCTGAGGAGTTCTATTTGTTTATAAGCGAAAAAATTGTTTCTTTATAACATTCCTCAGACCGCTCAAATAGTCCAATTTCAATTCTGTAACGTACGTTGAATAGGTATAGTGCTTTTTTATACGAAAATCATAGTTAGGTATTCTGGTGTATCTTTCTGGTTATTATTTCGAGCGAAATTTTTTAATTAACAATTTAATTATTGCTAAGCTATTCGTTTTTTTCGTATTTTTCGAGTAAAATTTTTGTTGAAGGAAATAAAAAAAAAATTGTGCAAAACTAAATTACGGTAAATTTTTATTTGAGTGTTTTTGGTTTAAAGAAAAAATCTTAGGACTTACAGAGCACTAATTGAAAAAAAAAGATTTAAGAGTGCTAATTTGTTTATAAATAAAATAACACACTTTCTGCGGACTTGCCATACCCCATATTACTAATATATGCAATCAAAAGATTCGATTTTAGCAATAAAATAGCTGGTAAATAACTTTTACCAAAAATGAAATTTTTTCGATAATTTGCTCAGACTATCAATAAACGTTGCGGTGGTTGCATAGCCAATAAATCCAATAAACAGGAGGACCAACACAAATTCTGAGCAGTGTCAAAATGATAACGTTAATATCCCAGTTGGAACTAATATCGAAATGAATAAGAATCGCTATAAATTGCGACTGTCATGGCGGAGTCGAAATTAAATTGCGACATCGAAATTAATTAGAATCAGGCCCCTTACTCGGATGCCTCGGAGTAGAAGTGGAAATGAGTGGGGTTGTACATGCACAGGTATCAGGAAGCGTGCCGTTCTCTGATGTCGATTTACTGAAGACATATCATTAAAATTTGTAACATAATCATTTTATTCTTTTATTCAAAATTATAGTTATATTGTACTATTATCTTCAGTATTAATTATTATTAATACCCTGTATTAAACAGGGTATTAAGATATGACAGAAAATTAGCGATATAGGAATATAGGACCGATATAGCGATACATAAGGATATAGGAAAAAGAAAAACATCATGATTTCCCTATTAGCCAAAAACAACTAAAAAAAAAATAAAAATACATTACAATTCAATCTATCAAATAAATTTATTCTTTTAATATTTACTTAGATATCAATACGAGCAGGAAAATCATCGATATATAGAGAACATAAAAGGGATCATTTCGACTAAGCGATAAATCAAATTTAAGTATCGAGAAATACGCTTGTTATATGAAAAGAGGCAATTTCCTCTCACAATGGCAAAATAAAACGGGCTCTATCAAAAAGACACCAAAACCATTTAATAGCCTCATCGGTTACTTCGAATAAAAAACCCAAAACAAAAGCTAAAAACACAAACCAATCGGGAGCTCAATTCTAGAGCCGGACTTAGTGAAAAATTAATTTGGGCTTCATTTTATCTGTGTTTCGAAGTGAAAATGTAGAAGTTATAATATGATACAACATTATTTAATAATCATGTTTTTTTATTTCTAACCATAATATAACAATTTAGTGATGGGTAGCTCTGTTAGACAGCAGACTCGGTAAAACATATCTTTAATTTAATTATAAATATAATCTTATCACCCAATAAATAAAATAAAGATAATGAAGTAATATTTAATTCTCAGCACAGATTTGACTGAGGCCCACGGGCGTCTATATACAGAGAGAGTCTGTAAAGTGGAATAAATTCAATATCTCAAATACTAATTGTTTTTTTGGAAAATGCTCAGACCCGTCGATTAGTATTTCAAATTGTCCTTTTTGACATTCAATAAAAATGTATACAGGGTGTCCCAATTTAGAGATATGACGTCATCGTCGATTTTCTTAAATGGCAACACTGTCATTTTGATAGCTAATTTGATAGGGTTTGTAAAGTTATACATAACTGCAAAATATCAAATTTTTATTCTCTGCCATTTACAAGATAATAGAAAATAACAAAGTTGTATCTGTAATTTGGAATATATTCAATAATTAAAATACTAACTCTTTTTTTGAAAAATGCTCAGACCCGTCGATTAGTATATCAAATTGTCATTTTTGACATATAATAATAATGTATACAGGGTGTCCCAATTTAGAGATATGACGTCATCGTTGATTTTCTTAAATGGCAACACTATCATTTTGATAGCTACTTTGATAGCGTGTGTAAAGTTATACACATCTGAAAAATTTCAAAATTTTATTCCCTACCATTTACAAGATAATAAAAAATAACAAAGTTATGAAGAACAAGAAGTAATCAAATAATAATT
Source organism: Diabrotica virgifera virgifera (assembly GCF_917563875.1). NCBI lineage: Eukaryota > Metazoa > Arthropoda > Insecta > Coleoptera > Chrysomelidae > Diabrotica > Diabrotica virgifera. The sequence goes on from NC_065444.1 coordinate 258,496,427, forward strand.
GAATTTATTTATTTCAATTAAGCAAATGCTCATAACGTTGCCCATTGACAATTTGACAATAATTGAGGGCAACATTATGAGTTTTTGCTTAATTTATTGAAATAATTAAATTCAATTATTAGTTGGTTACTTCTTTTTCATAACTTTGTTATTTTTTATTATCATCTAAATGGTAGAGAATACAAATTTGAAATTTTGCAGTTGTGTATAACTTTACACACCCTATCAAAATAGCTATCAAAATGACAGTGTTGCCATTTAAGAAAATCAACGATGACGTCATATTTCTAAATTGGGACACCCTGTATACATTATTATTATATGTCAAAAAGGACAATTTGATATACTAATCGACGGGTCTGAGCATTTTTCAAAAAAACAGTTAGTATTTTAATTATTGAATATATTCCAAATTACAGATATAACTTTGTTATTTTCTGTTATCTTGTAAATGGTAGAGAATAAAAATTTGATATTTTGCAGTTATGTATAACTTTACAAACCCTATCAAATTAGCTATCAAAATGACAGTGTTGCCATTTAAGAAAATCGACGATGACGTCATATCCCTAAATTGGGACACCCTGTATACATTATTATTGAATGTCAAAAAGGACAATTTGAAATACTAATCGACGGGTCTGAGCATTTTCCAAAAAAACAATTAGTATTTGAGATATTGAATTTATTCCACTTTACAGACTCTCTCTGTATAAATAAAAATAGATTATATTTAATATATGTGACAAATACGATGCTTTGTCATGAAGATGGGCCAATACACGGTCGGTGAATAACCGATCAGCGGTTTATCAATTCTAAATCGCTGATCGGTTTGGCTTTTAACTCAATACGTTAAAGTCCGGATCGGCTTGGCCACCAGTCGAGTCTTCAGATCAGTTTTCCGTAGACTACCTTCTGTTACAGCGGTCGCTCCTATTAGACTATTCCGGCGATCCATCTCCTCGCATTTGATGTTAGTGTTAGTAACTACTGTTAGCAGCTACTGTTAGTAACTCTGTCCAATCTCGATTTCCCTGCTGAACGTGTCCAGAAATCTATTTCCGTTACCTCAAGTTTTCTCTTGAATCGTTACTTTATCTGCTATACTTCCATACTGGTAATTATACTTTTAATAATTATAATTATTAATAATTATTATTTTAATAATATCCTACGTTATTACGTATATTCATAGTATATTATTTAGACGGGATCCTGATTTTTTTCCCTGGTTATTTCTTTCTTCTATCGTGTCGTCTATATTCCCTTCTTTTTTGATGATCATACACAGATACTTGTATGTGTCGCAATGTCACAATGTCTGACCATTTCTCCATCTTCCAATGCGAGGTCCTTCTGTATCCCAACGACGCACATATATTCTGTCTGTATTATGTTTATTTTAAGCCTCTATTTTTTATATTCCTGAAGTAATTACCTTGTCACATATTCAATATATTCATACTCTTATAATATATCTAGCCTGGGCTGATTATCGGAGAATAGACCATTTTTGGGAAAAGTTATTCACCAGCAATTTTATTGCTGGAATCGAATTATAAGATCCTATATATTAATAATATAGGTATGCAAAGTCCTCAGATACTGTGCTACTTTTTTTTATAAACAAAATAGTGCCCGAAATTCGTGTTTTTTTCAATTATTGTTCTATAACTCCGAAGATTTTAACTTTACAACAAAAACACTCCAATAAAAATTCACCGTGATTAAATTCTACATAGAGACGTGTTTTTCCCGATCTGCTCCGACGAAAATTTTCCTCGGAAAATGCGGGTTTTCCCAACAAAATCTTTAATTTTCAAAGAAAGTTTTAGATAAGTAATTATCTACCAATAATTAAATAATTTTATGACTTAAAAGCCTTCTTGGTTTAAATTGTAGTTCCAGAAGCTGGTGAAAATTAAATTAATATTTTAGTAACAATTCAATTGTTAATTAATAATTTACGGTCGCAATAATATCCAAAATAATTATGATACACTGATCAAACATTGAAATCTTATAAAGATGAGATGCCTATTTAACATTTTGTCGACAAAATATTATTTTTTTGCAAAATCTTTAAGTGTATAAAAAATAGTTATAAACAAATTAACGTTTCTCAGAAAGATTTTATTATATTATAATTTTAAAAAATAGCTAAAATGCGTATTTCAAATATCTGGAAAATGAATGCTTTAAAACTTTTTTGCAACCATTTGCAAAAAAGTAATGAAACATCAAATTAAACATACGATTACTACGGTGTTTATAATTTTTTTTTAATTCTTTCAAAGCGTAGAAGTGAGTTTAAAGTACAAGCTAATTATTTACAAAAAAATATCGATTACCAGTTTAATGGTTATATTTTAATTAAAGATTATAAATATATTTTTTTGTAATTTACACGCGCGAAAGTAGACTAATACAGTACTGTAGCTAAAATTTTCACTCGGAGCGACGATCGGCCGCGCGACGTACACTTTTAATAAATAATGTATGCTGCGTGTCAGTCGCTTCGAGTGAACATTTTAGCTCCGACTCTGTATCAGGCTTAAAAAAAGTATTTTTAATCTTTGATTAAAACATAACCATGGCACTAATTTTTGACATTCTTTGTGAGTAATTAGTTTGTACCATAGACTAACATTTAAGCTTTGAAACAATTAAAACAAATTATAAACAACGGAGAAATCGTATATTTATTTTGCTGTTTCATAACTTTTTTTTGCAAATGGTTGTAAAAATTTTTTAAAGCATTCATTTTCAAGACCTATGAAATACGCATTTTAAATATTTTTTAAAATTAGAATATAATAAACAATTTCTGAGAAATGTTAATTTGTTTATAACAATTTTTTTTAACATTTAAAGATTATGCAAAAAAATGAAAAAATTTATATTTTGTCGACAAAATATTAAAGAGGCATCACACCTTTATAATCTTTCTAAGTTTGATCAATGTCTCATGATTATTTTGGTTGTTATTGCGACTGTAAATTGTTAATTAACAATTGAATTGTTGCTAAAATATTCGTTTCATTTTCACCGGCTTCTGAATTTATAATCTATACCAAGAAAGCTTTTATTTCACCCCAAGCTATATAATTATTGATTAATAACACTGGTAAACACATGGTTTGTCCCATGTATCAATTCCACCAATTCTTATGTATTTTGATGGGTAGAATTCAAATTTGTAATCAAAAATATTCCATCACGCAAGGTTTTCTTGGAAAATACCCATTTGTCTTTATGATTTTGATGTCTTTTTTGAAATTTGATTAGATTAGAAATAAACCCCTTCCCAAAAATTTAATTTAAACATTTAATGTTATGGTTTGAGAGTGAGTGGGTGGGGGGTGGTTGGGAGTAATTTCCTGTCTAGGTTGTGTTGAAGGTCACAGACATGTCGCGACATGATTGCACTTGTTGACTTATGCAGCTGTCGAGCTCAGTCTGCCGCTCAGTACTGTTTGGTCCCTTGAACAGTGAATTCTATTTGTGTGACAGTGCTTTCACGTTGTGTAGTGTGCATTTTCAGTTCAGCATGCCTCGCAAATGTTTAAACCATCCGGACACGTTTTGTTATGTATGTGGTGAGTTGACTTTCAAATCACAAAGAAGGAATCTTACTCCTTTAATGAAAAAGTGCTATGAACTTTATTTTGGCTGTAAAGTGGGTGATCAGGACAAAAACTGGGCCCCACACATATGCTGTGTAACATGCGGTAGACTACTAACTGGCTGGGCCAATGGTTCTCGTCACATGCCGTTTGCAGTTCCAATGGTCTGGCGGGAGCCAACGGATCACACTTCCGACTGTTACTTTTGTTTGACAAGTAAGTAAGTCAAAACATAATAGTATCGTTCGCGGTACCTGTTCCGTACTTGTCCAGGATTACTTCGCATGCGCACTTTAAAAAAGAGCGTTCTTTTTATTAAAGTGCGCATGCGATTTTTAAAGTGCGCATGCGAAGTAATCCTGGACAAGTACGGAACAGGTACCGCGAACGATACTACTTTAAAATATCCGAACTTGCCCTCGGCGATCCGACCTGTACCGCATAGTGAAGAACTTCCCATACCACCTTCTCCAACGTCCATAGACATTGATGAAGCTACAATTCCTGAACCAGATGAAGAAGAAAATGATGATTTACAAGATCCTAGTTTTGATGAATCCACTGAGCCTCATTTATTAACTCAATGAGACCTTAATGATTTGGTTCGTGATTTGAATCTCTCAAAAAACCAATCAGAACTGTTGGGGTCACGCCTTAAGGGTTGGAACTTACTTGGCAAAGGCACTAAAGTATGTTATTTCAGAAATAGGCAACAGGATTTTGAGGGGTTTTTCTCCCAAGAAGGAGATTTAGTATTCTGTAATGATATTTCAGCAGTGATGAACACCTTAGGGCATGAGTATAAACCCGAAGAGTGGCGTTTATTTATAGACTCATCCAAAGTTAGCCTCAAGGCTGTTTTATTGCATAATGGAAACGTATTTCCTTCTGTTGCTTTGGCTCATGCGGCAAAAATGAAAGAAACATATGAAAATATGAGACTGATTCTTGAAAAAATTCAATATGACCAATGCAGATGGAACTTATGCGGAGATCTCAAAGTCATTGCTATGTTACTTGGCTTACAAGCTGGGTATACAAAGTTTTGTTGCTTTCTTTGTGAATGGGACAGCCGAGATCGCATCAGTCATTACAAGAAAAAATCATGGCCGAAGCGGAAGTCCCTCGAGCCTGGTAAGAAAAATGTTGCAAACACACCCTTGGTTGATCCTAAGAAAGTTTACCTGCCACCACTTCATATCAAGTTAGGCTTGATTAAAAACTTTGTCAAAGCTATGGACAAGAACGGACAAGGTTTTTTATACTTGAAAGAAAAGTTTCCTAGACTAAGTGAAGCTAAAATCAAAGAGGGCATCTTCGTAGGTCCACAAATAAGAGATCTGATTAAGGACAACAATTTCGAATGTAAACTCAATGACTTGGGGAAAAGACCTGTTTCAAAAATGTTGTTAAAAATTTCTTGGGAAACTACAAAGCTGACAACTACAAAGATTATGTCAACAGTCTACTGAAACCCTACTGTGATTTGGGATGCAACATGTCTCTTAAAATACATTTCCTTGATTCCCACTTGGACTTTTTTCCACAAAATCTTGGTGATGTTAGTGATGAACATGGAGAACGCTTCCATCAAGATATTTCGAGTATGGAAAAACGATATCAAGGAAAATGGAGTCCAAGAATGCTGGCTGACTACTGTTGGACACTGAAAAGAGATGTACCAGAAGCGAAATACTCAAGAAAATCGCTTACAACCACATTTTAACGTAAGTACACCCATATCCTTATAGCTAAGAATAGGTGAATAACGTATTATATGTATTTGAGTTTCACAAGAACACCTTACGTGATAGAAAAAAACGGGTTTCATTTTTGAATTCAGGATAAAAAGTACTATAAGAATCAGGCAACAGAACTCTTGGGACAAAAACTTTTTATTTTTTTGTTGTCCAGTGTAATTACTGGCCCAAAAAATGTATTTGAAAATTCGAGATTTTGTTGGGAAAACCCACATTTTCCGAGGAAAATTTTCGTCGGAGCAAATCGGGAAAAACTTACCACTATGTAGAATTAAATTGGGGTGAATTTTTATTTGAGTGTTTTTGGTGTAAAGCTAAAATTTACTGAGTTATAGAGCAATAATTGAAAAAATACGATTTGTCGGCGCCATTTTGTTTATAAAAAAAAATAGCACACTATCTGCGGACTTTGCATACCTATATTAATGATATATAGGAGCTTATAATTCGATTCCAGCAATAAAATTGCTGGTAAATAACCTTTCTTTGTACTTTACTAATTAGACCAGCGTATTATAACTATTTTTTTTTTCAAAATTTAAAGATTAGGTATGCAAAAAAAAGAAAAATTTATATTTTGTCGATAAAATATTAAATAAGCATCTCATCTTTATAATCTTTATAAGTTTGATCAATGTATCATTATTATTTTGGTTATTATTGCGATAGTAAATTGTTAATTAACAATTGAATTGTTGCTAAAATATTCGTTTAATTTCCACCGGCTTCTGGGATTACAATCTATACCAAGAAAGCTTTGATGTCACTAAGTTATTTAATTATTGATTAATAATTACTTAGCTAAAACTTTATTTGAAAATTAGAGTTTTTGTTAGGAAAACCCGCATTTTCCGAGGAAAATTTTCGTCGAAGCAAATCGTGAAAAACGTGTTATTGTTGTAAAGTTAAAATCTTCGGAGTTATAGAGCAATAATTGAAAAAAATACGATTTGTTGGTTCCATTTTATTTATAAAAAAAGTAGCACATTATCTGCGGACTTTGCATATTATTAATATATAGGATCTTATAATTCCATTCGAGCAATAAAATTGCTGGTAAATAACTTTTCCATGAATTTTGCTAATTAGCCCAGGGTAATCTTACTAGTTGATCATTTGCAAATAATAATGTGTATTTAATATGTGTCTATCTTGCCGTTATTTACTGGCAATTCCATAATTTTGCATTTGCATTTCTAAAGTTTTAGAGTTTGTTCGGGGTAAATCTTAAATAATGTCGGTGAGAGACAATTTTTTTACCATTGCCTCAGAATTAGCATATATTTGTTTCGTTCCTCGTATTAAACTCATGTTTATATTATTTGTTTTCGCCAAATCCCCATAGTTTATTTTGTAGGAGACTATCATATAAGTTTCTCAAGTCTACATAAAATTAATGTATACTTTCTGGTTAACTGCAACTTTCTTTTCAATAATCTGTGTAAGGCAAAATAAATTGGCAATAGTTGATCTACCTGCCTGAATCCCGCTGATTCTTCGGCTTCTTTGTATCTTTGTATTCATTTTCTTTAATCAGTTTTCCGAATATTTTACTGACAGTTTGTCACAGCAATGCCTGTATAGTTGTCACTGTCGTAGCTTCTGCCTTTCTTGTGTATAGTAGATATGAATGATGTCTTCCACTCTTCTGGGATTTTCGCTCCGTTCACCAATGCACTTTGGAAAAGTTTGCACAGCCTAACTTTTCAGTTAGGCTGTGCATTTCATATACTTTTTCTGTGTCCTATTTTATCAATTCAGGACAAGCTGCATTGTTTGGGGCTAGGGTATTTGATATTAAGAATTTCGTTGTTATCTTTTGACATCTCGCCAGTTTTCATTTAAAAGTCTTGCGAAGTACTCGTCAAATTTTTCAGGTGTAATTGGTGATATATCTTCTTTCTTTTCCTGTAGCAGTGATTTTAATACTCTCCAACTTTCTATGCTTTTACGTCCTCCTAGTTCATGTATCATGTTACACTTTTGTTGATAGACTTCATTTTTTTACGGCATATCATTCTTTAATTTGGCTTGTGTTTTTTTTTTCTTCTTTTATTTCACTTTTTTCTATTTTTCCATCCCACCAATACCGTAGTCTTCTCTGGTTCTGAATTTTTCTAGAAATGTTCTGAGTACTAGAAACAGCAGAGATGAAGCTAATTTAAAAAAATGATGGTAAGACACTATGAAACAGAGAAAAAAGTACAAATATACGACGGAAATGAAAAATGGAGTACATCAAGGACTGTCTAAAAAGAAAAGAGTAGAATCAAACGATCATATAAGTCGAATGACAACAAGTAGAGTAGTCAAGACAGAGAGCGACGGTTTCCCAGTAGGAAGACGATGAGTGAGAAGACTATGAAAGCGAAGAAGAAGGAGAAGCAGAAGAAAAAGAAGACGAAGAAGAAGAAGAAGAAGAAGATTACCATCGCATCGAGTTTTTTTTATAATTTTTCTTCCGTCTTGTTTTTAATTTGGTATTTGTATAATCAGTTCAATCGTTCATAACTTAACATACAACAAAACCTTCAAACATAGTCTAGAAAGCTCCTAGATTATGAATTATGAATTTGAGCTACATAGCTTTAACTAAAAGACTTTTAAGATCCCAAGAGTCACTATTCTTGGAGCCTAAAACCTTTTTCAATAGGTAAGCATTATGCAACTCCATTGTAAAAACTAATTTAAGATCGTAGGCGCAAAATTTTGAAACAATGCATTTTAAATGCATTCATTTTTTTCGAATTCTGGGAAAACTAATAAATATTTTTGAAAAATTTAAATGCAGAGTGAAAGACTACAGCATTACCGAAGGCCGAAAGTCCTTGAAAACTTCTATAATGTTTATTTTAATAAGTTACATGGGTGAAAAAAAAGAGAAAATTTGGTGTGATTTTTAATTTCAAATATCTCATTCAAAAGAAACTTTTTGTTTATCCTAAGGGACTTTCGCCCCTCGGTAATAACATCATTTTTCATCCTGCGTTTAAATTTTTCAAAAATATTTTATTAGTTTTCTCAGGATTCGAAAAAAAATGGATGTATTTAAAATGCATTAGTCCTAAATTTTGCGCCTACACTTACCCTTAAACTCAGAGTCATCTTTTACTCGCATTTTAGTCTCTTTGTGAAAACACATATAACTTTTGAGCATTGGTAAGCAATAATTCTTTAGGAAAAAGTAACAAGCAAAAAAAATAATTACCCAAATCATTCTTTCCATTACAATTCGTGGATTCTAGGACAAAACTATGTTAAAGAAAAATAATTCAAACCTATATGTACTTTTCGTGCTTCTTTACAAACACTCTCTTATAAAAATCAGATTGGCTGAATAATGTAAACCGCGATTTTCCGGTAAATCCAACCCTGAAAGAGTACACGAGCCGGTGGATTGGATCCGGGGGGTGGGAGGGTGTAGTTATTCTGTATACAATATCATCTCTTCCTTATCAGGCCCTCTCCACGTTGTTAGCGGTCTCGCAGGACAAATAAACACCATTGTCCCGGTAACCATGGAGAAATCATGCGACAGCATGGAGAGAACATGGAGAAAATTTTCCCCGATATATTATTAGACCGGTAGATGAATAGAAAAACCGCACGCGGTAATAACTGCACGAAAATGAAAAAAAGTTCGAAATATTTATTCAGCAATGAACATAAATTCAGCTTCACAACAATATGTAACAATGTAAACAAGTACATAAGTACGTAAATATACAATTTAAAAAGATTTTTGTAATATTTTTTTATTTTGTCAAGAGGGCGAGTTTTAGATCTAATAAATTTGATGTCCCACCCTTCTTTGTCTAATCATTCATAGAAAATAATAACTTCATTAAATAATGTACCATTTCAAAGAAATAAACTAATTCAAAGAGGTACTGCGCCAAATATGTACTGAAAAACGTACATCAGGTACTTATACTTTATTCTAAAAATAATTAGTTATATTAAAACAATAATATTGCTAAGTTTTCTTGACTTTGTTTTACGGAATGGAAGCTTGGACATATAACGCGGCATTAATGAAAAAACTGGAATTACTCTAGTTGTTCATTCATTTGATTCGAGTTGTCCAATCATTCAGGACCGACAACAATGGAGGGAAATAGTAAACGCGACCAAGACTCACATAGAGTTGTAGAGCCAAATGATGATGATGATTCGAGTTGTGGATGTATAGAAGAATTCTGAAAATATCATGGACAGAACACGTCACAAACAAAGAGGTTCTGAGAAAGATGAATAAAGAAAAAGGAAGCCTGGAGAGAGATACAACTTACCCCAACTCATTATACAAGAAATCCTGCAGGGATATTCAAGTAAAAGGAAGCATGAGGAGACGTAGAATATCATGGCTGCGCAATCTCAGAGATTGGTACAGATGTACATCAAATGAACTTTTCAGAGCGGCCGTCTCTAAAATCCGAATAGCTATGATGATTGCCGACCTCCGTCGCTGAGATGGCACTTGAAGAAGAAGAAGAAGAAGAATAATATTCTGGTTGTTTCAGCCTTAAGGATGGGTACAAACAATTTTCACCAAGATTTTATTTTCGGAAGCTCAAAAATGAACTTAATAATTAAATAATAATTTTCATACATATATTCAAGAAAAGAAGAAACCGTAAAGAAGATAGTGATAAGGGTTGTACCAGAAATACAGGAAGACATAAGGAAGGAACTCAAAGACCAAGAAAAGGACTCAAAATTACTGCCAAAATCTCTGAAATGAGGTCCAAAGATCAAGAGAACTATAGAAATTCCTGTTTTATTTAACTGTTCAAAGAACGGGATAAAAAAAATTTAAATAAGAACACGGGCCTACAAAATATGCGTCAAATGGGACTTTTATGATAAGCTGCAAATAACAACGCAGTTTGATAACTGCCAGGCATTTGCGAAGTTTAAGGAACTGCTACAGAAGCTCGCGATGCATGAACTGTGTCAAGAAACATAATATCAGGGACTGTCCTTTCTCAAATGGGAAAAAAAATGCAACTGTGGGGAAGACTATACAGCAAATTATACAATGTGCAGAAAGGACATTAAATATCTAGATGAGGAAATTGAAAGGAACCAAAAAGCAGACCAGAATCGATAGCAACTCAACATCTTCTACTTAATACAACAACAAACCCAGGTGTGTCCCAAAAAACAAGAACTCAAGAACCAAGAAACAATCAAGGGAGAGAGGTCCAGTCAGCACAGCAACAGCATCAAGAAAAATCCAAAATGTCTGAAAGAAAGTAATAAAATTGTTAACGTGCTAATCAGAGGCTGAATATACTTCAGATTAATTTAGCCAAAAACTACGCAGACGAAATATCAGAAGAAATAAAAAAGAGAGTTAGATTACTAACAGAAAACAGATGGCACTACAACATAAGAAATGCAAAAAAAATCATGCAACATCTAGAGAACGCTAAAAACCAAAACAAGAGCAAAACAAAAAAAAGTCTACTAATCGCAGACAACGAAGAAGTAGACCATGAAATACAAGGGAAAGGGGATGAAATTGCTATAAAATGAACTTGCATTATAGACACAGTATAAGTTATAGACGGTATAAGTGCAGAATAAGAGGCAAGACTAATAAGCAAACTAAAAGGAAGCAGAGCTTTAGTAAGTACAAAACATAGCACTAAAGGAGCTACCAAAAAAGAACTGTGTGAAGAATGCGTACTTTACAGGACCAAGTTACAGAATATATTTACTAAAATCTGTAGGAAAAATTTGGGAGAGACTAATCTACACGAGATGATAAAAATCCATAGAGAAGAAGAATCGTACAGGAAGACCAATTTGGGTTCAGGAAATGATGGAATTCTGAACTACAACCAGCAAGAATAATTAGCGAGGCATACACTTCAATAGATCAATAGATTAACAGAGACGGTACAGAAATAACCTGGGAAATATATCTGGGTCAAATTATAAAACTTAGCAAGGAAAACCAAACGAGATCAAAAGACGAGTTAGACTGGCATGGGCGGCATTTGGCAAACTAAGCTACATCCTTAAAAACAAAAGATCTCCACAACACATCTTAATACCAAGGTATACAACGTACATAAATGCGTACTTATATACTATATTAAAAGGTCATTTTAATAAAATAAAACCAAACACATTTTTTAGAATTTTATTTATTAGAGCTAATTTGGTCCAATGTACAAACCAGTACTGTACCTTGAACCACGTAGTCTTGTACCTTGAACCACTCGTAAACCTTTAAAAATATATAAAAAAAATGTGTTACTCAACATCGAACCTCTCAAAATCTAAGTCAAACACATGTTCTCCTTTTTGACTTTCAGACAACTCAGCCTGACTTGGTGGTTTAAGTTTGAGCAAAACATCTTCAATGTCAATGTAAAATTGTTCACCACTTGGGCCAGAATATTTGTTGCTGTTCAGAATTCTCTTCGGATACTGGACTACGCACAAGTCCTGTAGTCGGTACAGTTCGGCTATTCCTATTCCGTTCCGAGGAACCTTAAGTTAGTTTTACGGCTACTGCTAGCGTCAATTTCTCGCCCGTGGAGCCGTTCGCTTAAGTAGAGACTTACAGCAGTCACTTGTGCAACATAAAACTGTGTCTTCTTTTTTTCCCATTAATTTTGTACATTGAAAGAAATCAACTTAGAAGGATACCAGAATATACAGACAAATATAAAAGCAAAATCAACACGAAGAAGATTCACTTCATCATAATCACTACTAAAGAAGTTCAACCACCAAGGGAAGAAATAAGGATGTGACGAAATAGAAACCAAGGAAACATCGTTACAGGAAATTAAGAGAAAGGTATCAGTGATGAAGGGGTTACTACAACTAAAAATCTTCAGAACCAGTCTGCGTTAGAGTGATGATATTGTATGCAGTACCAATATCTGGAAGAAGCTGGCAAATACAGAAAAGGCGTGATAAAGACTTATCGAAGGATCTTCATGTCAATGCAACCATTCCGATAAAGCTCTAGTACATACCACTGAGTGAGGTGGCCGTGAAAGAAGCCTGACCAATAACAAGGTGCAGCTACTGACTGATTGAACATCTAATAAGAGCGTAGCTAGGTGATTTCTAAAGATAACCAAGCAGATGAAACCTATTATTATTATTTATTAAATTAACTAACTCCTAATCCTAAGACTAACCAGCATCTTACATTTAACTTAATCTACTACTGTACTGTCCTAGGTATTCCCAACGGTTCACCTTAGAATTTAATAATTATTGTTGCACACATCACTGTTGTAGCTAGGTTCACTGCCCGAATTTAAACTGACGCTGACATTTATAGATTTATCACTATCACACAAGTTCAAAAGGTTTGGTGCGTTTGAGCCTGCGGACTAGGTCTTGATTATCTAAAAGTTTTAACACTTCCCCGTTTATATGGTTGTGGAGTCGTTTTTCGTGACCCTTGGCAATCTTCTTTATTTCTTCTTTGATTGTTGCTATACAAAGTTCCCGATGTAGGTCTTTGTTACGGATATACCATGGAGCGTTGACTATGTTTCCTAGTATTCGGTTTTGGTCTCTTTGAAGGCAAGCATAGTTACTCTCACTAGTACAGCCCCATAACTGTAAACTATAGGACCATACTGGTTAGAGCATTTGTTTGTAAACTAATACTTTGTTTTTGATTGTAAGTTGTGAGCTTCTACCTAATACCCAATATAACTTCTTGTACTTCAGTTTTAGTTCTTCAGTTTTCCTGCTACTTTAATTTGCTATCCAAATGTAGCCCTAGATATTTAACTGTTTTCTTGTACGGAACGATTTTATTGTTTATTCTAACTGGGTGACTATTTATTTTTTTGTAAGTGAAATCGATATGGGCAGATTTCCCTTCATTGATTTTTATGCGCCATTTATTATTCCAAGTGTTTATTTTGTTCACTGCCTTTTGGAGGTGTCTAGTTGTTTCTTCGAATGTTTCACCGACTGCTAGTATTGCAGTGTCATCTGCAAATGTTGCCAGTTTAATATTTTCTGTAACAGGTATGTCACAAGTATATAATAAATATAGTATGGGTCCCAGAACAAAAGCAGATGAAACCTTCTGAAGCAGCCATCCATGCCTCTCTAGGCTCATTCAGAGAAGACGATTCCATTGCATGCTCTTCAACATAGCCTTAGAAAGGTCCATTTAAACTCCAATTTAGACGACAGGTGAAATATTTAATAAATCAGTCCAGATTTTAGCGGACCCTACACTGAAATAATTATAAAAAGTTTGTCGTTTTTCGTCAATGTAGGTCAAATCATAAAGTAAAAATATGCAGCAGACAACTTTTTTTCTAGAGCTAAATCCTTAAAGTATCGGCCTATGCGCGACCGTAGGGACTTGTTCTCAGCTCTGTTCGAGGTTTTGTCCTTTATGCCATCTCACTTAACTCCATCTTGAAAATTTCATACAGTGTTGTTTAAATTAAGCAGGAGAATTGTTAGAGAATTCCCGTAGGACCGCAAGACAATGGATACTAAGTGTTTGGCTGTAAAAGCAGACCGCTTTGTTCTAAATAGGTTTAATAATTATACAATAATAGGAAGTTTCTTATTAATGTTTATATCTACATTAAGTACAAACTGCTTATTAGTTTTTTCTTTAGTACACTATAATATTTTTTCCTTATTTATGTAAATAAAATATGAGGTATCTAGCTTCAATGGGATTATTCAAAAAATATTAACAGATAAGATTATTTTCAGGCCAACTAAATCAGGTGGGTTTAAATCAAACAAATAATTTGTGATCAAATATGATGAAACAATTTCATAACATAGTGTTTTCAAAATGGATATTTCCTACCAGCTAGAGAAATGACACTTAAGATCTTCTTCTACAAGCTGTGTTGATGATTGTCCGTTTGATTGAATATTATGTTTGGGTTTTAGATACTATAATAAGTAAATAGGCACCTATGTGTAAACATACAAAAAGTTGTATGTTTATATATTCAGTTTGGCAACACTGTGTGAATGTTGATAGAAACATATCCCTTTTAAGATAAACAGAACTGTAATTTAGTCCAGACAAATTAATATAATTTTTGCCAAAAAAATTAGGTGTTTCAACCAAATCATGTTTCAAATATGATGTGCCAAATAATTTTGAATTGGTTTCTGCCAAATAAGCTGGCTTTTTCTGTCATTAAATTAGAAACAACTTTAAATTTACCCTTTACAATCATTATCATCCAGTACTCGTATATTATTTTCACTGTACTAATATCCGTCGACTAATTTACAATGACTAATGCGATGTTAAATTATCTTATCGTTAGCGGCTTCTGCAATGTCTTTAGACCCCACCGATTTCCACTTCGACCATACACAAACATTATTCTTCTTATTGTGCTGTCTACTTTAGTGGAGGTTAGTGACTATACTGGCAAATATGTCTCTGTCAAGATGTTGAATCAAGTCTATGATATTTTTAAGACATGAAATCTGATACATACCGGAACCACGTTTTCCTTCAATCTTTTCCTGGAAGATCAGTTGAGCTAGGTATGTCCTAGGTAGCTAAGTTTTCTAACTGATGATCTTTAGCGGCTCTCTATTTATACCTATCCTCCACAGGACAATTTCGTTGGTGGTGTGGGTTGTCCAAGGTACCTATTTTCAAGATCCTTCTACAAAGCCAGAGTTCAAAGGCTTCTAACTTGTCTATAACAACAGCGTTATGTTGAGCGTCTAGGCCTCCGTTCCATATAATAGTATTGACCATATTTTATATAACAATGCAGAAAACGACTTCTAAGGCTGATATTAATGCTACTGCTACAAAATAAGCTTTCAATTTTAATAAACCCTTGTCGAACTACCTCTACTCGCTTTTACTTCTTGTTTATAATCATGTTGATTGTTGAACCAGCAGCCAAGATATATTTGTATTGGTCTTTACGTATTTAAGCTGTTTATGATTCACATATGTTGGAAGAGGTAAATTTTTGTTTTTTTGATATTTTCATTAGTTTGATTTCGCAGTATTCATCTTCATACTTACCCATTTTTTCACAACTCTCAGTGACCCTATTTAACTGTATCTGGAGACTGTGGTACGAATCAGTCATTAAAACAATGTAGTCTGCATAGCGGATTTTATTTACTCTTTTTCTGTTTATCCTGATACCTTCTGAAGAGTGCGATAAGGCGTTCGCAAGTATTACCTCCGAGCAGACCGGTTAAACAGTATCGGTGATAGCACACAACCCTGTCTAACACCTCGTTGTATTTCAATTGGCCTTGACGTGTTACCATTGGTCTTTAACAGACGTAAAAAGGTATAAACATACAAAATAACATGTATTAGCTTTGCTCTAGCAAACAGTCAAACTAGTCAGAAACCGTCAGCAAACAGTTGGTCAGTGAGACAACATAATACAGTCGCCAGTGCTATCCCCCCTACTCGCGCTGGTCCACTATTCGCTGATGGTTTCAAACCGTTTGAAACTGATGCTAGAACAAACCTAATGTCTCGTTATTGAATAGCCACTCCGGTTAATTCTAAGCATATTCAATGCTAAAAATATTTTCCAAATGTAATTAACAACATGTAATTTAAGACTAAGCTTCGATCGTCACTAACACATTATAGAATAATTTGTGTAATAATTTACAGCCATTACGCTGAAACTAGAGCTTCAGTATCAACTGCCATACATCATAGCCGTCCTATATTTTTTTATTACATGATAAAGGCACTTCCATTTTATATCTATGTAATGGTTCCTCATTCCTCAGGCTAAATTGAGCGCCAAATTGCTTAATTTTAAATTCAGTTGTTCATTTTGTACTTCTGGAATTAAGTATTTTATCTGACCTTTGGTTTACTTAGCAATTCTTCTAAAATCGGATCGTATTTTGTTAAAACAACAATACTCAAAAAGTTTCCTCGGGAACTTGGATATTTGCAGTCTGCCTTCTCTCTGTGACCACAAAAGGCTGAATTGTAGGTTGAAAGTGTTAGAATAACATCAAGGGGTTTAGAGCATACTTGGTGCCAAAAATATTTTTCATTCTCGATTATAGACTCTTGCTCTTCATCTATTGTTTCATGGAACCGCCATTCATAATACTTCTTCTTCGATATCTTCTTCTTCTTCTTTTTCCTCTTTATAAGCAATTCTGCTTGTTCATGTCATTATTATGTCATTATTCTTGTGATTATTGGCCTTACACTGGCTTTATAAATTCTTTATTTCATCTCAGTGTTAATATGTCATAACGATAAATGTTTTAAAAACCGGTGTTTTTATTGTGATAGGTCTCGATTCCGACATTACCTTATCGCCAACACACCGACCGCACAACCTCTCGCTTCGCCTGCCAATCTTGAACAGGACTTGAGAAGGTAATCAAGAAAAATAGAGAGATACATATGTGCTTCATTGACGAAGAAAGGACGTATGGAAGACACTAAAAGAAAGGGGAGTCGACAGACATATAATAGAAGTAATAAAGGATATGTACAAAAATAATACAAATACAGTCAAAACCAATAACGAGGAATCCAGAGAATTTACTACAAGTCAAGGCGTCAAACAGGGATGCGTGCTGAGTCCACTGCTCTTCTCAGTGGTACTGGATGAAGCGATAAAGAAAGCCAAGAGAAGAATGAGGAAACTAACATTAGGATACTGGCAAATGAAACGGACTCAACTGTCGGAGCTACTATTTGCAGACATGGTATTGATAGCAGAAAACAGAGAAGACTTACAGAACAATCTTGAAATCCTAGAAGAAGAACTATCAAATATAGATATGAAAATTAATACAGAGAAAACAAAAAAATGATAATTTCAAATACGAGGAAGACACACGCAATAGAATTAGACGGGAAACAACTAGAGCAAGTAGAATATTTTAAATACCTAGGAGTAATAATCGAATTAAATGGTAAACAAGACATGGAAATAAACGAGAGAATGGGACGAACAGGAAGCTTATTTAACGCTATGAAAACAACATTTTTGGGGAAAAAAGAGATACCGGAGGAAGTAAAAACGGCAGTCGTTAAATCAGTAGTTAGACCAACAATCATGTATAGCAGCGAGACATGGACATTGACTGGGAGACAAAAATCCAGAGTCAATGCTATGGAAATGAGGTTCCTGAGGAAAATAGCAAACAGAAAGAGGACAGACAAAATACGAAACGAAACAATTAAACAAAACCTAAAACTAGAACCAATCAATGAAAAAATAGTGGAGGGACAACTTAGATGGTTTGGGCACGTGTGTAGAATGTCGAACGAGAGGCTTACAAAACGAGTGTTCGAAATGAGAGTGCAGGGGAAAAACAAAAGAGGAAGACCAAGAGTTATGTGGGTAGATGAAATCAGGAAAGAAGTCGAGAGGAAAGGATTGACATTGGAAAGTGCAAGAAACTTAACGCAAGATCGGAAAGCATGGAGACTACAATGCCAAACTCAACTCCACCAGCCTTACACCTAAAGGTATAAAGGTTTAGGACTAAGTAAAAGTAAGTAAGTTAATATTATATCGTTTCGCCATATAGTGTTATTAAGGCATCCTGCCAGTCTATTTGCTTTTTGTACTTGATTTCTCACTTCTTTGTCCAGGTCTCCGTAACTTGACAATGTAATTCCAAGGTATTTTACTTCCATTACTTGTTCAATACTGATACCATCGATTTCTATTTTACATCTGATTGGTTCTTTACTGATTACTATTATTTTAGTTTTCTGAGATGAAATTGTCATATTGAATTATTTTGCTGTTATGTTAAATTTGTGGAGTAGTCTTTGCAGACTATCTTCATCTTGGGCTATCAATATTACGTCGTCTGCGTTGCAGAGTATTTTCACTTCTTTGTTTCCCATTCGATATCCTCTTCCTTTCTTGACGTTTTTGATGATTTCATCCATAATTAAATTGAAGAACATAGGACTGAATGAGTCTCCGCTTATTCCGCTGCCTACATATATAGGTTCTGTAAGTTGTCCATGTATTCTGACTTCCATTTTGTTGTTTTGGTAGATGTTTTCTCAATCGTTTTTATGATACCTAGGGGGACTTCTCTATTACTATTACTTCTTGTGTCTACAGCCAGGTTAGCACCCTACTGATAGACTTTAAAACCATAGAGCTCATAGAAACAGGATTATGCCTCGGAACAGGAATTATTTCATTACGACGACCAACGCGAGAAAGAGGACAGCGAATTTAATTATTATTGTTAATACATAAGAAAATATGCCAGGTGAATTTTGGATGTCTTTTGTCTTTCTATAGCGTCTAAAATATGTTTCCATTCGTCATAGCATTCCATTCAAACATTTTGTATTTTTTAAATGCCCGATTTGTGAATAAACAACGTAGTTCAGAATTGTTTTCTTCAGACTTCGTGTTTATCTTTCGTTTTTTCCTCCCACTCAGATATTTTCTAGAACTAGACATGTTGATATCTAACTTTCACAATTAACCTTACTTTGCCTTTATTGGCAGGTGAAATAAAAGTAAAATTATGAAATATAAATGACACACATGACCTATCGTCTTAACAATCAGACGGAGAATGCGTAGTACAGTCCTCCGTACTTAATAAATACAAAATGTGCTTTTTCTCTGACACCTAGCGTCATTAAACTGCCAGCGTCACGAAAAAACTAGGTACTTTCTCAATTCTTCCCTTATGAGTTTAAACCTTAATTACACACACCGGCAAAATTAACCAAACACCTTAAAAATGGGACATTTTTGATGTCTCAAATTTCCTAAACCTGTTGTCCGATTTGAGTGATTCTTTTAATATATTATAGCCTTATTATTTAAGAATATCGCTGTAATAATATTGTTACTCCGTATTTATCAATCAACGTTGTTACTATACAGGTAAATGTCATTTTATACCGGGTGTAACAATCATACTGTGTTTTTTTCTTAAAGTTCGAAACACCCTGTGGAATATTCTAGAATATATAAAATATTGAAATTCAAACTCAATTATATCCTTAGGCTTTCTTAACATTTTATTTTTTGATTCATTTGCTTATGTTGGAAAATAAAAAAGTTATGTGCTTTAACAACTAGCCATGTTTTTCATCAATAAATCCTCTTAGTAGGTGAGGACAGTATGCTAGCAGTTACTCGAGCGTTATGGGGACGTATTGGATTGTGAAGAGTGGGTGCTAAAACCAAAAACAGTTAAGTTAAGTTTTCCATAAGTGTGAGACACTTCATTTTTTAATTTAATTTTCCATTTTCACCAATCGTTTTTTCCGATTATAGCGCCATCTATCCATAATTCGAAAAAATGTTGCGAATAAAAGTTACTTATTTTTACGTCAAGAGTCCAAATCTGCAATAAAAATTGGAGGCTCCTATTTAAGATTTTAAGTAACCCCCACCCCAACTCCGTGGGGGGTCGTGTCTGGTGCCATTCTACAGAAAAAAAAATCTATTCTTAGAAAAACTCGAAATCGTCAGATTAAGATAAGGTAAGTTAAGTACATGCAAAATAGTGTATAATTCAAAAATCTGACGATTTGAGCGGGGCGTAAGAAAATGAGCGAGTCACAAAGTTTCACAAAAAAAGCGAATATTTCGCGAAATAAACGTCAGACGAAAAACTAAAAAAAACTTGTTCAATATTTTTCAAAAATCTATCTAATAATACTAAACACGACGCCCCACGGAGAGGGGTGGGGGGTAAATTAAAAAGGAGGTCGGGTGGGGAGTTACTTTAAAATCTTAAATAGGAGCCCCCAATTTTTATTGCAGATTTGGATTCTTGACGTAAAAATAAGCAACTTTTATTCGCAACATTGTTTCCAATTATGGATAGATAGCGCTATAATCGAAAAAAAAACGATTGTTTCAAATGGATAATTAAATTAAAAAATTAAAAGTCCCCCACTTTATGGAAAACTTAACTTAACCTTTTTTTGGTTTTAGCACATACTCTTCACAATCCAATAGGTCCCCATAACGCTCGAGTAACTGCAAATTTAGCATACTTTCCTCCCCTACTATGAGGATTTATTGATGAAAAACATGGATAGTTGTTAATGCATATAACTTTTTTGTTATCCCACATAAGTAAATGAATTAAAAAGGAAAATGTTAAGAACGCCTAAGTATACAATCTAGTTTTAATTTTAATATTTTACATGTGCTAAAATATTCCACAGGGTGTTTCAAACTTTAAGAAAAAAACACAGTATGATTGGTACACCCGGTATAACATGATATTTACCTGTCTAGCAACAATATTATTACAACTATATTCTTAAATAATAAGGCTATAACATACTAAAACAATCACTCAAATCGGACCACTGGTTTAGGAAATTCGAGACATCAAACAAAACATGTCCCATTTTTAAGGTGTTCGTCTAATTTTGCCGGTGTGTCTATTTTTTTGAAGTTGTGACCTGTGGTTGTGTCTAACTTTAATTATTATTGATTTTAAATTCTTATATTTATAAAAGGACACCGCACACATCTTATGGAAAATAAAATGTCACTCAAATTCAATAAAATTTACATGAACAGATGGGTCCTGAAATTTCAATAATTGGATACCTGATTGGTTCCAGTATAAATTTTGTATTATACGCCGGAGTTTATCATCCATTTGGGCTTTTGTTAGAACATCCATCATTTTTTGGTGTTGAACTGTATCAAATGCTTTTTGGTAGCCCACAAAGCAGCTGTAAATATCGCAAGCCATATCTCTTCATCTTTGAAATAATACCTGTAGACTAAATAGTGCATCTCTAGTGCATCTTTACAAGGCCAGTAGAGCATATTAAATAAATAAATAAATTATAATATTGACTTATCAGTTCTTAATATTTTTTAGTTATTAATTTTGAATGAATTTTGTATACTCTTTGTAACGAAAACCTACTAACTGCAATAAAAGAATAATAATTTGAAACGCAATCCTCCCCCCATCGCAGTCATGCCAATGGCGTCAACCGCTAAGCGGATGAGATAGAGAGAGACTGATAGATGGCGAGAACGAGAAGGAGGCTTAGACAAATCACTTTACATGATTACTAATTAGTAAATGAATTGATCAAGCACCATAAACAAAATTTTAATTGATGCGTTTAATAATCCGTCAAATATGGCGGCTATATTCATTGTAGAGCGAGCTGTTTATTGATTAGCGAAGCTTTTGGTAATTATTGGTTTATTTAGTTAAAGCTTTCATAATATTATGGATATAATTTTCAACGGGGAATATTCAACGCATATTTTGCAGCGACAAAAATTATATTTTTGTTTTTTATTCTAATTTAGTTAGATACCATAAAACTTTTATTTTGTGGTGTATGTTTATTATAACTGTAATATCCTCCACTTTAAATATTGTCTCGATGTGTGCTTTTTGCTATTTGGGGCTAAAAACTACCCCTGTATGAAAAAAATCGAAAAGTCCAGATTTGCGTATTTTAAAGAATGTTGAATAAAGTTTCTTTCAAGTTATTTAATATAATTTTATGAAATTGAGTATCTTCTCTTTTGATGATTAAAATCTATCCTTTTATATTCCAAAAAATTGATCGAGAAAAAAGTTTTGGCAGCTTAAAACAAACATTTGGTGAATTCACATATATGTAATATCCCTTTTAATATTTCGTAGACTAGGAATTAAGTAGTTTTTAAATATAAACACAATAAAATAATTTAATTTTTATCACTTTCACCACCGTCTTCAGTCTAATCTTGATCCAAAAATAGAGAGCAATTGTTACAATTATCGCCAGAACATGAACAAAATGCGGAATTACAAAAAAGTCCACCTTTTTTGCATCAAAACATAAAAATCCAAATACCATCCATCAGGAGAAGAAGTAATTGAAAGGGAAAATGACCCGGTAAATTATAAAAAATAAAACAAACATATTGGTGGGCTACAAAGATAGAAAACTAAATAAAAGAGAAAAGAAAGCGTACCAAAAGTAACCTGACCATAGGAGATGATGCCGGAAGAGCATACAGTAGTCAAAATTATAAAACAAAAAGAAATATAGAGGAGAAAAAAGAACAATTTTGGGGAAAAATGTAAAAATATAGATAGCTTAATGGGAAGCTCAAAAACAGAAAGACATGGGAGACGTTGAGGAACGTTAGACACGACTTGAAACAGTAAAGATACAACCAATACAAAAGGACAAATTATTAAAATATTTCCCAGAGTTATTACTAGAAAAAATATCTAGGTATATACTCCTCCAACTTACGAAATAAGAGACAGTCAAACACGAGTTTCAGATATAGCAGAAAACGAAATAAGAAATGAGCTAAAATGATGAAAAATAACAGCAACTAGACCTGGAGACATACTTGCAGAACTGTTAAAGTACGCCCCTTCATAAAATAATTTAAAAAAAAATATTTCACAAATAATTATAGAGGAATATGGGTCGCACTTTCTGGGAGAAGATAATATGAGAAAATCATTAAAAAAAGGATGGAATAAGAGCTACGAACTTCAGAAGAACAGAATAGTTTTCATCTGGGACGTATAATATACTATTGTGCTCTGTATTTTCTTCTTGTCATGAGATCAAAATGCCTTTTATTAATTACATTAATTAATTTATTTATTTATTTGCTAGTCACAAAACAAAATAAAACTTAATAAACTTTTTCAATAAAACACATTCTCAGGGCTACTTGATTGTATGTATTATATTATCTTTATTTTGTGGCTTCTAGTATTTCTCGTTGCTTGTTTTATCCAGGAAAAAGAGGGCAATAAACATACTCAAAAACTCATATACATTTTATAACTAGTATTTATTTATATACTATACCATAAATATACAAAATTTAAATTTATGCTAAACTTTATTCTGTTGTAAAATTTCTTATCTAATCATAAAAATACCTTTAATTCTATTATCTCCTTTGTGAACCACATTCATTCAGTTGAATCGGTAGACTGTTCTTATTATTATATAAAAAAAACAAAATTTAATTTCCCCTTTTTAAATAGATTACTAATATCTTCTATGATTTTATGAGTGAATAATTGATGTTGTAGTACTGTTAAGTTGACGTGGCTTAAAAAAAAACAAATATGGTATGTAATACTAAACAACTCTCTCTTTTCACAAATAATGTGACTAACCTTTGCCGACGTCCTTATTTTTTCTGCTGGATTATGTTTTCCTTAGTTCTCCCACAACGTGCTCCTTGGATTCTGCAAACTGTCCTTTTCCTTCAAACTGTTTTAAAAAACAGCACTCGTTCGAATTCTCTCCTCAAATTAAAATCTCTGACTATTAGAAAAACAATATCAATCTTTAGAATCCAAAGTTTATATAATACTGCTACTCGTTACTGACAGAAACTGGAATCTTTTCGGACACAAGCAGTTTATACTTCTCGACTTGATCTCGTTTTCGTCTCACACGAATCTGTTCCACGGTCACCAAATTAACACACTTTACACAAATACACTACTTTCAAATTGGACTGATTGCTTTCGATGGTAATTACACAATAATTCCCCTTTCTCTCATAAATTTGAAACTCACCACCCTATTCTCCTTCCATCGCTCTCATAGCCAATCACAAACATTCACCAAACATCATATCCCTACTTTATTTTCTTAAGAAAAAATTGTATTGTATACAAAATGTCTTTCTTCACAATTTCTAGAAGATATTAAAATTATTTTTATTTACAATCTAAGAAAACATATATCCCATATAAACCTATATCCTAAACTAAACAAAAATGTTTACTATCATTTCTTTCTAGGAAACCATTTAGAAAGCATTGTCTATTGTTAAATCACCTCGGTATACATTAACTTTCTAAACAAACCGTTTTAGTGCGCTCTTTTGAAATTTATAAAATATTCGTAGAAACTCTACCACTAAAATTTTATTCTTCTGCGAAACACTTCTTACTGCTAAATTATTTTGTTTACAAAATTTGACCATATGCAGGATCATGAAAATCTACGGTCTCGTGGTCTTTGACATAAAATTATTTTTCAAATTCTCCCCATAAAAATTATTTAACAATACCTACAGACAATAGGTACTTACATTTTCTATAAAACAGTCATTGTATTCATTGAATTCGTGGATTTCCGAAAGGTCTATGCTAGTGTCCCAGTCAACTACCTGTGAAAAGTATGGACAACTACCATGGAATATCACACAGAATGTAACTCACGGATAACATAACACCTGCATAAATGGTGTAAAATTAATTTTGGTACATAGACAATGATTGTAGAATAAAAGTATGTGTTAGAATGTATGTGTAGAATAAAACTTATACATAATATGTACAATAAAAATAAAAAAATATCAATCTTCGTCTAGGTTGGAGGTGATCGGTCGATCATTACTCAACACGGACAAGGAACAGAAGCGATCGAGCAATACTCGATGGCAGACGGCGAACGAAAAGGAAGGTAGTCTTCTATGATTACTTAAAAACCCGGGGTAAGAGCTCTTAGCAGATCAATACTCGAATCGAACTCGATCCTTTATCTTGATTTACGGGATATTATATTTTTGACGGTGTTCCATCTCCAGCGTGCATCGATAGTAGTGGTAGGCTGCTGGTGGGAGTACATGTATGAGGAAATAGGATCAGCTGTTGGTAAGTGCTGACGGCAACGTCGTTATAAGTCGGACAAAACTACTCAAAACCATTTAAAGTCGGAAAAATGCTGGAAATGGTGATTGGAGTATGGTAAACTGCAAACAGAATACATATGCTATGTAAAGTCACGGATAAGTAGATAAGTAATACATTTAGTGGACACTGCCAAATTATCTAATAATCTTGTAACAAAATGTTCCTTAAAAAGCAAATAGTAAATTTTAGCTTTTTGTGGCCGTTGGAGTTTGGAGTGTTTGGTGTCCAGAATGGGTGGGTGGTATTGTAGACAAGTACCTATAATTATAAAATATTAATTCTAGGCTGGTGGTATAGAAACGTAAAAATATTGATTGGGTTGCTTATTTAAAAACCGCGATGTAGGTAAATCTATACTTAAACCAACACAATATAAACTTAGTCAAAGATATACGTTAGGTGAAAAAATGGTGTAACATTTGTTAGTTGTCTGAGATTGAATCTGGCCTAAAGTTCTCTTAATGAAAATTAACGTTGCCATCAATTAGACGTGCGAAAGGTTGTGTGTGGCACCGGCACCAGCGGGATCGGGGGTTCGGCAATAAGTATACGGGGGCGGTCTAACGACTAACGGATTGTCGGTGGGTGGTTGTAAGCAATCCTAGCCTGCAGTCTGAATGTTTAATGGGTCTGAGAGCGAGAAATGGAGGATGTGGTCGCCGGGCTGAGAGCTTCGAACTCGGAGCTCTGCTTCTCCTGCCGCCTCCTGCGCCGCCAACTTAATGGTAACGGCGAGGATGCCGTTTTCGGCTTGTGGTTTTAACTCCTGGGGCATCCGACGGAGACGGATATACGTTCTAATGAAAGGCACCTCATTTTCCGCGTGCTTTAAACGGCTTTAGTCATGGGTTTTATTTTCCTGATAAAATGTGGGAAGAATATACAAAAAAAGTAAGTAATATATTAAATAAACTTTTGACAAAATTAATACTTTTTCTTCTTCTTCTTCTTCTTCTTTATTTTTTTTTTGTATAGACTTGACTCTGTCTGTTGGTTCAATGTGCCTCCAATAAGTTGTCGTTCCATCGTTTTCTTAATCTTCCCACTGATCGTCTTGCTATTGGGGAACCGTCTCTCGCCGACCTCACTACTATATTTGTTGTCATTCGGCTTATGTGGTCATTCTATTCCACTCTTCGGTTTCTTACCTAGTTATAAATGTTGTCCACCATGAATCTCCATCGTATATTTGTACGCTCTAGCTCTGTCTTATAGTATCTTATCATTTTATCATCGATTTTTCGAAGAGTTTTCACTTCCGCTTTTTCTTTTATATTTCTGTCCTCTCTGTGCCAGGTCGTGTTTCTGCCGCATATGTCATTTTTGGCCTGATGACTGTTTTGTAAATTCTGCCTTTCATTTCTTTTCCGATATTTTTATGTCTCCATATTGTGTCATTCAGGCAGCCTGCGCCACTGTTTTCTCTGTTCACTTGATCTTCCAATTCTGTTTCGAGGTTTCCGTAGCTCAATAGTGTGATGGCTATACTAAAATCACAAAAAGATGCACTAGAAATAAACAAACGAAGACACGTTGAATGTTACGAGGAGTACTCTCGAATCATGATTTACGATTTATAAACTTTGTAAATCATGATTTGGGATTTACAATGTCGTAAATTGTAATCTTGTAATATTGTAAGGTTGTGGAGGTTGTAAATATTGTTTACAATATACTATTGTGTATTCAATTTATCAATCAAAGGCAAAATGAAAATTAAATGAAATTTTTTTAAAATAACGAGGGCACATAAATTTAATACACCCTGTATATTGATCTGTAAATATTTATTAGAATTTAGTTTGGATGTAAGTGGATTTCTTTTTTAATGAGCTTTCCGATGAACCATTAAAGACTTTTGTGAATAATTAAAGTGAAAAGGACGATGTATTTAGATTTAAAATGGAAAAAGATTGTTTATTACGGGAACTATAGAATCCACAGGTAGAGGTAATGATCATTTTCTAGAAAAATGGTTTAAAAGAAAGTTTAGAATTTTAATATCTTTGTTTCAACCCGAGTAAATATTGTAGGGTTCCCCGAAAGTAATTAGGATGGTCGGAATAATTTTGAAAATGACTGTTTGTTTGTCGAATGGAAAAGAGAAATGTTTCTGATTCTTGGCAAGTTGGAAGGGGAAAAGTGGTTTGAATGTTGAGTGAGTTTGAAAAAGAAGTTATTATGTTTTTGGCATCGCTGAGGAGCAGTTCCACGTTTTCGTGGATAAGTAGTTAGCAAGTACCAGTGGTTGTTTGATAGTGGAGAATAGTGCTGAAAAGTGGAACGAGAGACAGATCAAATTGAGACGAAATACCTCTTTGGTTCTGCATTATTGTGAGAAGGAGAGCAGAGAATTTTTGGAGTTTGTGTGAAT
This sequence comes from Diabrotica virgifera virgifera, assembly GCF_917563875.1. Taxonomy (NCBI): domain Eukaryota; kingdom Metazoa; phylum Arthropoda; class Insecta; order Coleoptera; family Chrysomelidae; genus Diabrotica; species Diabrotica virgifera. The sequence goes on from NC_065444.1 coordinate 258,523,858, forward strand.
CGAGTACTGGTCAAAAGAGGCTTTGGCTCGTTGGAGAATTGGTGCTGGTATGCTGATAGTTTTGAAGCTGGAGAACGGAGAGGGCTTTGATGAGTAGCCTTTAACATAGTCAACGAGGAAGAGCTGTTTTTGGGTCACGAGAAGACATCAGAGTGGGTGAAGAAAAAAGTCAGTCAACTTATGTGAAAGATATTTTTATGTTCGGAAACTAAAATTTTGAGTAAAGAGCATATGAATTAAAATTCCAATATTTCTAAAAGTAAATAGGAAGTATAGCTAATCTTGCGAATACATAAATTTGTTTTGTTTAGTTTGTTTTACCAAAGTCATCGAGAACAAACCGATAAATTGTTTTTTTTTAACTATAATAAATTTAAGTGGTAAAAATTTCATTCGGACATCTGTGTCCACAGGTTTTAGATTTGATAGATTTTTAGAGTATTGATTTTGATAAATAAAAGACAATTCTGTATGTTTATTTTATATTTTTGCTTTATTTCTTTTTCCTATTTTATCCCGATTAGGATCAACTAAGAGATTCTGAAACCACGAGAGAAGATAAGTATAACGTAAGATCATTTAGACATTTTTTAATATTACAAAATGGCACCCTGAGATTTTTTTAATCATTTTTTATGTATGATTTGCTAAAATTAAATAATTAATCAAATAAATAATAAATAATATAAAATTAATAAGAAGCAGATCATAACAATACATTGTAAATAAAGATTTAGAGGTACTCCTTGTAACATACAACGTGTCTTGGTTTGTTTATTTATAGTGCACCTTTATTGTAATTTTAGTATAGTTAACTTCCATTTTGTTCTATTAGCTGACCCTCTAGCTCGAATTTACTTCTTATTGGATTTGCTGTTATAATCATGCATTTTGTCTTTTTCTAAAAATTAACATGTTAAATAATCTTTCTCTAAACGATCGTTTTCGAGTTATAAAAAATACGAAAAATAATAAATTTCAAGGCACAAAAGCGTAAGTAAAAAATATTGTCTTTGCAATTACAAAGTGCCTAAATTCAAGTTCAAACCTTGTTCTAAGAAGTCCTGATAAGTATTTTGGGCTTATTTAATTTTAAAACGTTTTTTTGTTGTCAATGCAGCCCGATCGCCTGTCCTCTCATAAACGTTTCATTAACAGTTAAATACAATGTTTTAGAATAAAACATGCCAAAAATTCTTATTGGGAACGTTATGGTAGAAGAAGGTTTTATCTTAAATTTAAGCACTTCACAATTTCAAAAATAATAGTTTTTACTTAAACCCATCGTTTTTCTTTCTTTTTCAGTTTTACATTTTATATAACTCGAATACGATCAACTTTAAAAAACACTGACTTTTTTTTGTTCCCAATGATCGACAAAACCTAAAATAATGTCTACTCGGTCCAAAAAAGTTGATTTTTATAATTTTTTAAAACAAAATATTTAAATAAGTGTAGCAATAACTCAGAATTTATGGCATTTAGGTATAGGGAACATAGTACGAAAAATAATTAGTATTTCTTAAGGACTTCAAAAGGCGAAAAAATATAGGACAGGAAGGCAAAAAATACACATTCCCTTTGAAACAAGACAGTTCATTGATTTCCAGAAAAACGGAAGATCTGACAACAATGTAAATACCACCATAATATCGGCCGCATTACTTGACCCTTGTCACTAAAACATAAAAATCGTGCAAGCCGTTTTCGAGATAATTTGGGGTAGGTATTTCGCTCTGTATTTCTAAAATTAGTATGTAGTGTAAACAGTAAAGCCTAAACCGAAAATGAAAATATAACTGAAAAATAAAAATGAATAACCATTTTCATCTCGTTGCAACACGAAGCCAAAGCCGTCTTATATTTCAGTTCGTTTAAGCAGAAAACTCATGACGAGGTTGAAACGCGTGTTGATGCGAGTTTCAAGTGTTTAAAAATTTAGACGTCGGCAAAGAGAGATATAATATATACAGTGTGTCCACGAATGGGGTGCCCAAGAGGAAAAACTGTCTTATTTTAAATTTTAGCAAAAAATGTCATTCTTGATAAAAAGTTTTGCTTTTTCTAAAACCCCATAAAACGAAATCAATTTTAATTTTTTCAAAACCTGCTTAATTTTGTAGCCTATTTTATGTAAATTTTCTATACATTTTTGCACTAAGTTTCAAATTGTAACAATAATCTAGTGTTGCTAACAATATTACCTAAGCTAGAATATACCTAGCTTAGTAACTGTCAACTCAGATAAATAATTTGTAGATTGCCATTTTTTTTCGACATTTTTCGTTCAAAATAAAATATGATGGGATGCTTAACATTTTCTTGTCGAAAAAGAATGACAATTCGCAAAATATTTATCGGAGTTGACAGCTACTAAGCTACATTGTAGCTTAGCAACACTAGATTATTGTTATGATTTCAAACTTAGTGCAAAAATTTATAGAGATTTGCATAAAATTGGCTACAAAATTAAGCAGCTTTTGAAAAACTTAAATTTCATTTCGTTTTATGGAGTTTTAGGACAAGCAAAAATTTTTATCAGGAATGACATTTTTCGCTAAAACTGAAAATAAGAAACTTTTTCCTCTTGGGCACCCCATCCGTGGACACACTGGATAATAGTAAAAAAGAAAGAGAACGCAGTTACCACCCAACAAGACGGTAAAATTAGTAATATTTACTTTGTGATAAAATGGGTCAAAGCATATGTCCCGAAGAATAAAGGCAACCAGTCCCCAGTGGTGGAGGTAAAAATATTAGTAGGTTGGTTAATTCTCACAATGATAAAAATTAAAACAAAACGTAGTTTGACCATAAAATTACCACGACACTGATCGTACCCTCGGTTGACGAGACGATCCACAGGACAATAAATTTTAGCATTTTTGGTGTTATCTATTAAGGGTCATAAATACCAAATTTTGACAGAAATTTCTCTATTTCACGTTGCGTTTAATCTTTTTCGCGTTGGGTTGAATCCCGTCTTCAGTTTTTATCTTTTTCTGTTACATTTTTCTATTTCACTCAGAATGTAGCGCCACGTTCCGTCAGTTTTCTGTTTTAGAGAGCACTACAAGCACTCTGACCAAACGGATTCAAAACTCGTTAGTTTTTCATCAGAGAGTGTATATGTTGCTATCACTAAACAAAACCGAAATAATCCGGGCGACATCTACTAGATATAAGTCAAAAATTTTCAAGTTAATAAAATATAAAATAATAATAAATTAAAAATTTTATTGGGACCAGTTTTTTGGTTACATCTCCGTGGCTTCTAAAAATGTAAGCCAAACAGATGCTGGAGCATGGAAGATGAAGGAATTCTATAATTTGCAATTCACATCCCATCTGTCCAGCGCGGAAAAATTCAAACGAAAATGGAACCCTACATACTCAGATAGGAGTAATACTAATAGAAATAAAAATAAAGGTCTCAATAAAGTTTTTATTTTTAAAATTATTTTATATCTTATTAAGTTGAAAACTTTGACTTTACTTCCAAACCAAAAATCTTATTTGTTTGTGATAACCTACTCTTAGTTGTCATCCCAGTCTTCCCCTTTTTTATTAATTTCATCAGGTCTCCGTACGTGATTATGTGGCTTCCAATTACAAGTATCGTTTTTTACACAAAACCATTTATCAAAACCGCAACGTCCCGGAGGAATCCACGGGAGGCAGTTATTCATTATACTCGAATCCCCATAACACCTTAGTAATACCCCAGATTTCGTCACCACCAGAGGGTCAACAGATTGCCGCTTTTTAGTATTGGTTTTTCGCAACAACTACGGATAAACTGCACCATGCACCATCACAAAATAAGACATATACAATTGGAAGAACTGAAATGATTAGATACCTTAATATTTATTTTATTGATTAAAATCAACGCTACGAAACAATAAATTTTGTTGCAATATCTAAGTTGGTTATACACTAAAATTTTTCAAACAAACACCGAGCTAAAAACAAAATACCGTTATGAGTAAGGTATAACATTTAGAGAATTTGTGACATTTGTAACAAAATATCGAAATATTGTATTTGAGAGAGCTATTGTATTGTATATTAGAGAGCTGCAGAAGAATTTTTTATGGAACTCTGAGGACCTCATTGTCTTCTTTATAGAGGAATATAAATTAAAAAAATGTTGTGACTGGCTGATTGACACTTAGTCTATGCCGTTAAAAAAGTGTAAAAAAATTAATAAAAAATTCATTTAATTGAAACGATACGATAAACTACCCGAGATAATCGATATAATATTGATTAATAATACTTCACTCATCCATGATAGCTATTAGCTATCGTTCACCCTAGCCTAGCTCAGACTCCCAAAGTGTGTGTTCGTCTTGTACTTATCAAAAATTTGAACACTGAAAATTTAGAATAGAAGCAAACAAAACAATACTTTAACTAATCATGTTCATTGCAACATTTATTAATCAGTAAAGATATAATTGAAATATGACTCATGAATTCAATAACAAATTCAAATTCTTGCCAAAAACTAACAATTCTTGGATTATACTTATGGCTTTTGGTATTGGTTCGATGGTGACTCCTTGATGTCTAATGGTACAGCTGTCGACTTGTTGTAGACCTGGGCAGATGTTGTAGCCATAGGTCCTTGCAGTTCTAGATTGATGGTGGTCTAGCTGCGGTACTATGGATGGTGGATAACTGCTGGATGCATGCTATTGTCGGCCTTGTAGTGGCATCACCGGTGATGAAGGCTGGTGACTCCCGAAGGGAGAAAAGTGATTTATATCCAAAAACTAGAAGACAAAATGTGCATCAGTGACAATCAAGAAGTTGAAATGTACCTAAATGTACCTTTGCCAAATAGTATTCAAAAACTAGCAGATGGCAAGGGTAAATTAAATGGAATTATGATTGATTACTACTAGTTAAAATTATTTGATCACTACATGCGTATTAATAGGTAAAATGAAATATTTAAAATTAAAATATCAGGACATGCGGAGAGTTGAGGTTAGGTAACATACGAAAAAATGATTATAATAAACTAGGTATGTATTGTTATGCTCTACCTTTTCTGTTTATTTAGATTAATTAGCAAGTTAATAATTTGATTGATTATCCAATCACTTTATCTATTGCCTATGTAAAGACATAACTAAATTCCAATTAAATTTTCCAATCAATTTCATTATCAGGGCCAATTTTGTATTTGATCCAATACCAGTAATCTGTGTATTCTAGTATTTCTGGTTGCTTACTTCTTCCAGGGTAGAAACAGGGAAATTGACAACACTCAAATTCACATAAATGTAATTTATTGTTTTTATTAAATGCCGTGTACATATGATTCAAAATTATTAAAATTTAACTTTGTTGCAACAATCTCTAACTTAATAATTATAACTCCAACTCTGATATCTCCTTGTTTTGACAAAATTATTTATTTAATTAATTTCTTATTTACTCATACTGAATTGAATGAATTTTACTTTTCTTCTTTTGAATTGATTTCTCAAATTTGAAATGACTAACTGTGTTACAAAAATATTGTTCAATAAACAAGTAAACAAATATGGTCTTGATATAAATAACTTTTCTCCATTCAGACAAATGATTTGGCTAACCTTTTATTCTTCACTCCCTCGTTTTCTGGATTGCGCTGTCCTTGATTCTCTCAACACGTACTCTCTGGTTGTTGCGAAAAAATCCCCCTCGTCAAAACTGCTTCCAAGAAAAACACACAGAACTTGCTCGAATATTTAGTGCACAAACGGATAATAATCAGCTACTCGTTTTAAACAAAACAAAGGAATCTCCCTCGGACCAGGAAAATTAACTCTCCAACCGGTCGACGATTTGGTTTCAACTTGACTCTGCTCGCAAAGGCTGATCACACCACTCTACACTGATTATACACTTTAAAAACTCGACTGCCTTCTTCGGATGTCAATTACACATTGTCTTTATTTTTCTCTCCAATCCATACTCTCACATCCATTATCCCTTCTCCCGATATTTTTCGTCCACCAAACAACAACCTCTCTCAAACCATTTATTTCTTAAGAAACCCAATATTCTTCCACATAACGTTTTCCAATTTGTCAAATTTCAAGGAAAATCATAATTAGTTATTTTCTACTCTCTACTTTTACAACTAAAATAATACCGTTTGTATACCACATTAAAATACCTTCCCGGAAGGATCTTAAAAACGTTATTGTCCCGTCAACGCTCTCTCCACTTTCTAATCACCCGAGATGTTTTGTTAATGTCCCGACCATTTCGTCGAATAATTATCACTAATCGTTTTAATTTTTCCGAAACACTTGTTTAAAAGCAAAATTAAATTCTTAACAAATTTGTCCATTTACAGGGTGACGAAAAACTATCATTTTATGGTCGTTGATATAAATTTAATTTTTTTGAATTTCCTTAAAAAAACAATTCCACAACAGTATGTAGGAATGTAATTAATGTAATAATAAAAATTCTTACCCCAAGGGAAGTGATAGTCTGATGAATAAAATGTTTTATTTTCAAGCTCCTTTAGCGTTTATAATATTACCACCATCATCATTGTGAGAATTGTCACTGTCATCGAAATTACATTTGAAATGACGACCAAGTAAGTATGAAGTAATGAACATGGAACATAAATATTAAAGATAAATGTCTTTGATAGAATGAGATTTTAGAATGTAAAGAGAGTTGCCTATAACAGGAGATAGAAAATAACGAAAGAGGGCGCTAAACAGGTTTTTAACGGGAAAACAAGTTAAAACGAATACAGAAGATAATTATTAATGAAACATTAAAGAAAATAAAGTAAAATAATTATTTAAAAATAAAATAGCAAAGATGTGACGTTTGTAACGTTACATAATTCATCATCATTATTCTCGTTGCCTTTAGCATTATGCGGGGTCGGCCTCCCTAATTACATTTGTCCATAAGTTTCCAGGTACTTGCAAATCAGCAGTTATTCGTATTAAACAATTAACGTTTATAACGACGTTAAATATTTCCTAAGCATTTTTATCTATGCTCTCTCCTTTTAGTATCAATTGGTGTCACCCTTAGGCTTCTCCATATAATGAATCCTAATTGTATCCTCTTTTTTGACTCCACTCATCCATCTAAGCATTCTAATTAGAGCAACATGCATTCGTTGTTCCTCTTTCTTTATAACTGCGCAACATTCAGTTCCGTACATCATAGCTGGTCTTATGGCAGCTTTATATGATTTTCTTCCAGTTTCACAGGAATCTTTCTATCACTCCACGCACCACTTCTGCGTCTCCATTTCCCCATTACCCTGTAATCCTAATCCTAGTATTCCCTTAAACTTATTACTTTTCACAATCATTGATCATTTTATTTGAAGTAACTCCTTCTTTAAATGATCATTCCAAATATTCTCTTTTCGTTATAACCGCCAACTTTTAAACAATTTTCGTCAAGAGCTTGTCTCTACTGCTTCAGTTCTTGTTTTATTTCGCTTTCAGTATTTCCTAGTATGACTACATCTTCAAAATTAATTAAGAACCAAGGATGCCAAAAACCACCACCATCTGTGAAATCCACCACCATCTAATGATTTAACCCAATTTCTACCTAGCTACGGATTTTGTAAAATGTTAAAATTTTGGTAAAATGTATACAATGGATTACTGAGCCGTGTGTAGGTGTGATCTTGACCGCTTAGGCGCCATTTGAAAGCTTAACTCAACGCTATTGACTTGGTGTATTTGCGGTTTTCCTGTCTCTCCTGGAACCTAAGATATATACTCCCAAAAAATATGCCATTTTGTATCTACCTATCTAGCCCTATAGCTGGCCTATGGGTGGTCTAAAGTCACAAACTACACCGGTTCTGAATTGGCCCTGATCCCCTCTTGAAACACAGAAAAAAATTTCAGATCGGTGTAACTTTTCCACACACATACATACATACATACATATATACATATATACATACATACATACACATCCACAAACATTTTCCTCTTTTTCAATAAAAGTTGAGTCATAGTTCTGAACTCTGTAACTTTTTAATGGTATAACCGATTTTCAAAATTAGACATGCGTTGGAAAGGTAATAATCAGTGCTATCAGAAGCCGTAAAGTTCGGACTTAAATTTTGAAAATTTTTTGGAATTTTGGGGACGAGAACGAAAAACAGACCCTTAAAGGGTAAAGACCGTAAAATCCACACCCTTGGACCAAAATGGAGAGTTGACATATGGATGGGCGAGTCTTTTCCTAATCTTTAAGATGGGATTTGGCCCAATTTTCAATTTAGTCAGATTTAGAAAATCGTTAATTTTGTGTAATAGTGTCGCATGTAGGGGTATTGTGCGCCACTGACGAGAACTGCCGTTCTCTGGTAATTAGAGAGGTGTAATGAGTCTACATAATAATAGGTAGAATATATTTGTGTAAACGACAACTTATAAGGACAACGGATGAAAAAAATGAACACTGAAAAATTTAAACAATAAAATTTTTGATTTAAATGTAACATAATATATTACATTGATGAAAAGCCAGAAGAGTTTAATTAATATAATATTAAACATTACTTAGGCTAAGAGTAAGAGGTGACTTAGGCGATGTGGTCAGAAACTAAAGCTATGAGATGGTATTGTATAGGGCTTTTCATCGATTGTCCTTTGTTTCGAGCTTCTGTCATATGTTGTATAATCTGTGTATAATATTAATGTACAGGGATTATACGACATATGACAGAAGCTCGAAACAAATGACTGTGGATGAAAAGCCCTATTAAACAATTTTGTTGTATCTGCTTTTTTATATTTTATGTTTGATATTTTTTTAAACTCTTCCCTATCTACTTTTTTCCCCTGTGTATATGTTACTTTTTTCAATCGAACTCTTTTTTCCATATCTCTAAACTTTTTTCTAGTCTTTGTTGATTATAATCCATCTTAGGCAATCATATAGCAAATTTTGTCTAAAAAAAATATAATGAAACATATATCTATGACGAATAAATCGATTTTGTGAGACCTCGTGCAGTTTTTCGACTCCATATACTTTTGCGCCGCGGTTCAACCACCGGGGAAGATTACTATTAATATTATTTGGGAGACACTTTACAAGACATTAATGAAGTCCCTGGTGTGATATTGTCGCCACATCATATTTCAAGGCACAGGACTGCTTGTCACTCGATAAATTGGCTGCTGGTTCGTAGATATGATATGATAGCGGTGATGCTGAGGCTCAGTTATTTGATAGCGAACCGAAATTATTAGAGAGATAGCAAGTGGTTGCCAAATCATGTAATTCGTTTGTTGAAAATAATAGGGGTGCTAGTTGCACATATGGCCACATTGGCGTTTTAACTTTAATAGGTGGGAGGGAAGGGAAAACATTGCATAAGTGTTAAGGGAGCAGGTTTATAAAACATTTTCCTCTACATTGCACTGTATTGTCTTATATATTGATCGCAATCTGTTTATTAAAAAGACACACCACGGGAGGGAAATCACTCATATGTGATATACATATAAGTTATGAATATCTACAAAAATCTCAAACATTTGTTGTTCCTCACTACATTTTCCAAGAGATTTGTCGGTATTGTGTAATTGTTTTTTTTATTGCTGCATTTGATACGCTAAATTGTCCTAGATAATTGAAATAACATTGGAAAATAATATTTCAATCAACTGTGATAGTTATCGTTCATCCTAGCCTAGCTAAGATTCCCAAGTTGTGAGTCCACCTTGTTTGAATAAAAAATATGAACAATTAAAATTTAGAATGGAAGCAACGAAAACAACATTTAAGTAATCATGTTTATTTTTCAATAAATATATAATAAAATATGACTTATTAAATGCAATAACATAATATATTCAGAATTCTTGCCAAAAACTAATAATTTTTGGATTATACGTATTGCTGTTGACTTGTTGAAGACCTGGGCAGAGGTTCTGGCCTCAAGTCCTTGCAGCTGAAGATGTTGGTCGTTGCAGTCTAGGTGTGGTCCTCATGGTTGTATCGCTGGCGATTGAGAATGCTTGAAGCTCCCGGAGGGAGAAAGGTGTTTTATTCCCAAAAACTAGAAGATAAAATACATATCAAACATCAAGAAGTAGTGAAACCAAAATATACCTTTGCCAAATAATTGTAAAAAGTAGCAAATAGCAAAGCAATAAAATAAAATTAATAGTAATGATTACTAGTTAAATTATTTGATTACCACGTGCATAATGTAAGTTAAAAGAAATAGGTATTTAAAACTGTTCATGTGCTTTTATAGAAAAAAAAAATGGTTATAAAAACTGTGAATGTAACGGACAGTAATGAATACAAGAAAATAGAATATAAATTCTTACCCCAAGAGAGAAATCGTCTATTTGGAATTAAAATGTTTTAAAATGTATAAAAATTCTCAATTTCTTTGCAACACGAAAATGCAGCAGCTGCATAATCCATCCATCCAATGGCACTACAGCCCAAATCGAGCCTTGGCCTCCTTCAATAAGCTTCTCCAATCATTTCGATTTACCGCTGTTCTTTTCCATGAACGCGTTCCCAGGAAGTTCCTGGCATCCTCATCGACTTCGTCTTCCCATCTCTTTTTAGGTCTTCCAACCTGTCTTCTTCCCTGCATTCTTGCATTCAGCAATTTTCTGGGGATTCTATTCTCATGCATGCGGACCACGTGCGCTGCCCACCGTAATCTCTGTAGTTTAGTGTGTTGTGCTAGAGTTGGTTCGCTATATTGCTCGTATATTTTTCTATTATACCTAATTCGCCAGTTGTTATTTTCCCTTATTGGGCCTAGTATCCTACGTAATACTTTTCTTTCAAACACATCTAATGCATTGGCAGATTTCTGTGTCACCACCCATGTTTCGCAGCCATAACTTACTATGGGCCTGATTATTGTTTTATATACTCGGAGTTTTGTTTTCCGGTGTACGTCTCGCGATTTGAATATGTGGCCCATCGCGAAATAGGCTTTATTTGCCAGCACAAGCCTTCTATTTATTTCCGGTTCTTCTTCACTGCTTGCAACCAGATCCATTCCTAGGTACGTGAATCTATTCACATGTTCTATATCGTCAGCCGGTCTATTTGATCTGGTTTGTATGAGTAGTTTTGTTTTATTTGTGTTTATTGCTAGCCCTACTGCTTCTGCACTCTGTTTCAACTCAACGTAGGTTTCTTCCGCTGCATTCATTGTTCTGCTCATTATGTTTATATCATACGCGTATGCTGCTAATTGGATAGATTTGTTTGTAAGTATGTTATTTCCGCTTACCGTCAACCGTCTAATTACATATTCAAGAACAAGATTAAAAAGCGTTGGAGCCAGTCCGTCGCCTTGTTTCAGTCCTTGCGTTATCGTAAATGGTATGCCAAATTCTTCCAATATATTAGGTAGAATTGGTCTATCTATTGAATCATAGGCTTGTTTAAAATCTACAAACAGATTGTAAACGTCCATGTCATATTCCCATGCTTTGGCTAGTATTTGTTTACCTGTAAATAGTTGGTCAATGGTAGATCTATTTTGCCTAAACCCTGCTTGATATTCTCCGATGATTTTTTCCGTGAGAGGTTGAAGTCTTCGATTAAGGATGTTTGTGAATATTTTGTATCCAGAACAAAGTAAAGAGATGCCTCTATAATTCTGACACAACAGTTTGTCTCCTTTTTTATGAATAGGGCAGATTATACTTTTCTTCCATTGTTGGGGGATTTCTTCTTCTATCCATATAATACTCTGAGCAGCTGCATAATACTCTGAGCAAATCGGAGAGTGCAGGATGAGTCTATACCGGTTTCGGAGGTTTTTTCCTCTTCGTCGGTAGTCCCATATCCTCTTCTCTCCGATTTCCCCAGGCATTATACTTTGGGCCTTTCCGAATTGCAAAGAACGAAAGGTCACGGATGTACTAGAGCCATCTAGGGGTCGACAAGGCAAGAATTCTTATCTTGACAACAACTTCTTGTCTTGTCTTGAGAAAAAATCAAGAAATTTAAAAAATCTTATCTTGACGTTTTCTTGACATTTTATATCTTGTCTTGACTCAAGAAATTTCAAGATGTTGAAATTGCTTGATTACCCGGTCCGGTGATTCCCCGGCGACCTTTTTATTGCGTTGCGTGCTAACACGGCCACTGGGGGGAGTCCCGATCGAAAATCGAAATAAATGCAAAATATTAGATAAAGAATGGGTCCTGATCAGTAAAATTTTGTCAGTATCTGAGAAGCTTTAAAACACTTTCTTCAATACTCGAAGGCTCGAAGGGAAAAATATTGCACGCTCCCATTGGTGGTAATTGGAGTAAACTTACTTTTAGACAAACTGGAAATATTGTGCTCATTAACTTGATAATTAAATTGATAGAGACACTACCGACGAGTAATTAATTTACTTCATTCAAGTTTCGAGAGATAAAATACTGAAACACTATAACAAAACTAATTGGATATACTGTATAGTTCTTATTTTGGATTCTCGGCATAAAGTAGAGGCATTTTCCTCTTCATCTTGGGGAAAGCTTCTAGAATCAGAGGCGGTACAAAAATTTGAAGAAATATTTAAAGCTTACTATTTTATTAAATCCCAGAATGATCTACAGAATCCAATACCAGAGACAGCACTTAGTCTGGAAAAAGAAGATAACGAATTCGATTTAGATATTACTCATGTATTTAAGAACGCTGACAATGATAACTTACAATCTTGGAAGTATGAAATTGAAAAATACATAAATTAGCCTAGCTCAGAATATACTGGTCTGAGAATATACTTGATTGATGGAGAAAACACGAAAATATCTACCCGTCATTATCGAAAATGGTCAAGGATTTTCTTGGAACGCCAGCAACATAATACAGGGTGCGCCAAACCTCTGGTTTTCTTTGAGTACGGCTAAACTATAAGATATACAAAAAAATGTTTATAACAAAACTAATGTGTATCAAAGAGGTCTATAATTTAAAATTATTTTCAATTATACAGGGTGAGTCAGAACGACGGTATGAACCAAAGTTGTATTTTTTTTAATGGAACACCCTGTATATTAAATCATTTTTGAATATATTATTTAAAAATATGAAAAACTTGTATAAAGTCTTATAGGCTTGAAGTTAATAATTTTCGAAATATTTACATTTTTATTGAGAAAAATGGTAATATTTATAGGGTTGTGGATTATTTTTCCAAGGAAATAAAAATTTAGGTGATAGGTCAAAGTTTTTAAAATATAGTGTTATTTTTAAATAATTTAATATTTTTTACTTTTAGCCATAAAATATACAGTGTGATCACTATTTGCAAATACAAAATTTTCTCATTTTTTTAAATGGGACACCCTGTTATTAGTTTTGCGTTTTGTAGTAAATATTACAACCTTTCTTTTGGTATAAGGTTGTATGTACCTAGCATGTTTCGTTTTGTAGATATTTTAAAAAAACTATAGATTTTACGTTTTTGCGGATTTTTTATTTAAAAATTTTTTTGCAAAAAAAATAATTATAATCTGGTTTTAGAAACATACACTAAAATATAAAATATGAAAATAAAAACGTAATTAAAGATTAAAATAAAGCGTATGCTAGTACAATTCAATTGAATTTAATAACTTTAAATTATTTTACAAAAAATATTTTACCCTATTAATGAATGCATAAATTAGTTACTAAATTAAATAAACAACCAAATTTTAAATCAACCGTAGTAATTCTTCTACCGCAGCAACTTTCCTGTACCAAATTAATTGTTAGTTATATTGTATTTACGAGTAAGATCAGTTAATAACTTTTTAATTTACCTACATCTTGAGAACGTATAAAGTATGCTTTGAAACAAATGAACGGTATGGAAGTATATTAAGAAGTAAATAGTATCTATGTACCTACTCGTGTCACAAAAGCTGGTAATAATTTCTAATGGTTTCGCCCAAAACAAATGTCATATCCAAAAATTTTTCGGTTAAAAAATTAAAAATTAAAATATAAAAAATTGTTACAAAAATTTCAACTACAAAAGTATTACCAGCTTTTGTGACACCAGTAAATACTATTTATACTAATAAATAATTTGGCTGATACATTTAACATTCATTTGTTTCAAAGCATACTTTATAATAATTTTTATATTCTCAAGATGTATGTAAGTAAATTTAAAAGGTAAATTAAAAGTTTAACTAAATACAATTTAACTAACAATTAATTTGGGGCAGGAAAGTTACTGTAGTAGAAAAATTACTACGGTTGATTTAAAATTTGGTTGTTTATTTAATTTAGTAACTAATTTATGCATTCATTAATATGGTAAAATATTTTTTGTAAAATAATTTTAAGTTATTAAATTCAATTGAATTGTACTAGCATACGATTTATTTTAATCTTTAATTACGTTTTTATTTTCATATTTTATATTTTAGTGTATGTTTCTAAAACCAGATTATAATTATTTTTTTTGCAAAAAAATTTTTAAATAAAAAATCCGCAAAAACGTAAAATCTATAGTTTTTTTAAAATATCTACAAAACTAAACATGCTAGGTACATACAACCTTATACCAAAAGAAAGGTTGTAATATTTACTACAAAACGCAAAACTAATATACAGGGTGTCCCATTTAAAAAAAAATGAGAAAATTTTGTATTTGCAAATAGTGATCACACTGTATATTTTATGGCTAAAAGTAAAAAATATTAAATTATTTAAAAATAACACTATATTTTAAAAACTTTGACCTATCACTTAAATTTTTAGTTCCTTGCAAACATAATCCACAACCCTATAAATATTACCATTTTTTTCAATAAAAATGTAAATATTTCGAAAATTATTAACTTTAAGCCTATAAGACCTTATACAAATTTTTCATATTTTTAAATAATATATTCAAAAATGATTTCATATACAGGGTGTTCTATTTAAAAAAATACAACTTTAGTTCATACCGTCGTTCTGACTCACCCTGTATAATCAAAAATAATTTTAGACTATAGACCTCTTTGATACACATTAGTTTTGTTATAAACATTTTTTTGTATATCTCATAGTTTAGCCGTTATCAAAGAAAACCAGAGGTTTGGCGCACCCTGTATGTACCTGCGGAAAGGCTATTTTCAAGAGCAGCTTTAACAATAACAAAGCCAAAAATCTGCGAGGCGTTTACTCTATGAGAAATGTTATCTGCCTTATCATGGCTTATCAATTCCAAAAATGTGCTAAATTTGTTATTTAAAATAAAATCTAGTTTGCAATTTTATTTTCAACAGGATTAGGTAAGTATCATTAATTATTATTTTTAATTTACATTTTTGTAAATCGTTTTAGCAAAAAAAGTGTTCAATAAATTAAAATATGTTATGATAAAATAATGTTATCTTTTTCACAAATGAATACGTTTTAGGGTTTTCATTATTAGTCAAGATATTTCAAGATTTCTTGTTTTCTTGACAAGAAATCTTGGTATTGATATAAAATTTCTCCTTGTCTTGAAATCTAAAATTACTTCTTGTCTTGATCTTGTCTTGAAATCAAGACAAGATCAAGACAAGATCTTGAAATTTTCAACAAGTTGGCGACCCCTAGAGCCATCTACCGAAAATCAAAGTATCGAAAGACATCAAGTCATCTTGATGAAAAACAAGTCATCAATCGAAGTAGCACAGAAAACGACAATAAATATCGTTCCCATACCACCAGATTGACAGCAGGTGGAATACTTTCTTTGGTTACAACCTCCCGAGATTTTCAAAAATTATAAATCATACAGGATGCCGAGGAAATTAAAGATGAGAGAATTTTAAATAATTCACAACCCATCTGCTCAGCGTGGTAAAAGTTCCAACAAGAAAGATTCCTTGGTACTCAACAAAAGAGTAAATGAATTAAAATGTATAAATATTTTCAATTTATTTGCAACACGAAAATGCAACAGCTGCATAATACTCTGGTTAAATCGGAGAATGCAGAAAGAGTCTATACCGGTTTCGTAGATTTTTTCCTCCTCATCAGTAGTCCCATATCCTCTTCTCTCCGATTTCCCCAGGCATCATACTTTGGGCCTTTCCGAATTGCAAACAACGAAATGTTCGGTTGTTAGTACATTACTTCACGGTTTTTGCTGTAGATTTTAAAGAACCGCTGGGATTAACCTGAAATTTGGCGTACGCATAGCTAACATGTCAAAAAAAAAGTGATATGGTGCCGATGTGTGCTTTTGCCCTGGGAGTGAGTTTCACCCCATCTCGGTTCTGAAAAAATATATGCCCAAGATAAGTCCCGAAATGGATAGACTGGCGAATTTTAAGCAACTTTTGTTCTATAAAATTTTTTCACCAAATCAATACATTTCGAGTTATTTGCAAGTGAATATGTCGATTTTTGAACAAAATAATCACATTTTTCGCAAATAACACAAAACGTAAGCATTTTGTCAAAAAAAAATTCTTAGCAAAACTAGAGCCTATAAAAAAGTGAAAAAAAACAGTGTATATATTAGGTCTCTATACCTAGGAAAACAGCAAATAGCTAATGAAAAATAGATTTATATTCGAAAAATTCCAAATAGAATAATTCAATGTGAAATATCCAAATAATGAAGCATTCTTGGGGAAAAACATTTTAACTTTTTTAAAGTGTTTAAAAAAGCTTTATTACTGTTTTTTAAAAAAAATTCAAGCATCAAATTTAAGCAACTAACGCTCAAAATAAAGTTGGTCCCTTTTGTTTTGGCAAAAAAAATCAGGAAGATCACACCCTAATTAGCAACTTAAATGAAATTAATCGTTACCGCTTCACAAGTCACTTTACTTATGTTATGTTTATATGATCTGTAAGTTTCATCGATTCAAATTGCTTATTTTTGAAAAAATTTGGTTTTAAAATAAAATTTTTAAAAATTGTAATTTTGAAAAAAATGCTTTTTTTCAAAACAGTTTAAAAATTGTTAGAGATACCAAAAATCTTAAACAATAAAAAAGTCGGCTTTACTTTTCTGAATATTTTGTATTCTTTTATTTTTCTGTAAGACAAAAATTGGTTAAGATTTGTGTTTATAATTTGCATACAATCGTTATAAGTGAGTCGTTCAAGCCCTTTTAACTACAGCTCTTTCAAAAATAAGCACTTTGAACCGATGAAACTTACAGATCATATGGTCAATATACAGAGAGAGTCTGTAATTTGGAATAAATTCAATATCTCAAATACTAATTGTTTTTTTGAAAAATGCTCAGACCCGTCTATTAGTATTTCAAATTCTACTTTTTGACATACAATAATAATATATACAGGGTGTCCCAATTTAGAGATATGACGTCATCGTTGATTTTCTTAAAAGGCAACACTGTCATTTTGATAGTTATTTTGATAGGATGTGTAGAGTTATACACAACTGCAAAATTTCAAATTTTTATTCCGTACCATTTACAAGATAATAGAAAATAACAAAATTATGTCTGTAATTTGAAATAAATTCAATAATTAAAATACTAACTGTTTTTTTGAAAAATGCTCAAACCCGTCGATTAGTATTTCAAATTGTCATTTTTGACATACATTAATAATGTACACAGGGTGTCCCAATTTAAAGATATGACGTCATCGTTGATTTTATTAAATGGCAACACTGTCATTTTGATAGCTATTTTGATAGGATGTGTAAAGTTATACACAACTGCAAAATTTCAAATTTTTATTCCCTACCACTTACAAAATAATAAAAAATAACAAAGTTATGAAAAACAAGTAATCAAATAATAATTGAATTTAATTATTTTAATTAAGGAAATACTCATAATGTTGCCCTCAATTATTGTCAAATTGTCAATGGGCAACGTTATGAGCATTTGCTTATTTGAAATAATTAAATTCAATTATTATTTGATTACTTGTTTTTCATAACTTTGTTATTTTTTATTATATTGTAAATGGTAGGAAATAAAAATTTGAAATTTTGCAGTTGTGCATAACTTTACACACCCTATCAAAATGGCTAACAAAATGACAGTGTTACCATTTAAGAAAATCAACGATGACGTCATATCTCTAAATTGGGACACCCTGTATTCATTATTATGATATGTCAAAAATGACAATTTAAAATATTAATCGACGGGTGAGCATTTTTCAAAAAAACAATTAATATTTTAATTATTGAATGTATTCCAAATTACAGATATAACTTTGTTATTTTCCATTATCTTGTAAATGGTAGAGAATAAAAATTTGATATTTTGCAGTTGTGTATAACTTTACACACCCTATCAAAATAGCTCTCAAAATGACAATGTTGCCATTTAAGAAAATCAACGATGACGTAATATCTTTAAATTGGGACACCCTGTATAAATTATTATTGTACGTAAAAAAGGACAATTTAAAGTACTAATCGACGAGTCTGAGCATTTTTCAAAAAAACAATTAGTATTTGAGATATTGAATTTATTCCAAATTACAGACTCTCTCTGTGGGTCTAGGACGTTTCATCGCCGCCGTTTCGATGCCGCCAGTTCGATGCCGATGTCGGCCGATTCATCGCCAGTCAATTAATCGCTATCTGATATATTTCCGAATTTTCGACAGTTACAATTATTAGTTATTTTTAGTACTACTTAGGAATTCTAGGAAATGCGAGATATGACGGCGATGAAATGGACTGGCGATGAACCGGCGGCATCGAAACGGCCGGCGATGAACCGGCGGCATCGAAACGTCCCATTCCGCTCTCTGTATACGCGAGTAAAAAACTTGTGAAGTGGTAACAATTAAGTTCATTTGAAATGCTAATTAGGGGGTGAGTTTCCCGATTTCTTACCAAAAAAAGGGTCCAACTTTATTTTGAGCGTAACTTGTTTACTTTTGATGCTAAAAATTTTTTTTTAAAACAAAAATAAGGATTTTTTAAACACTTTAAAAAAAATAAAATAAGTTTTCCCCAAATAAGTGCTTCGTTTTTTGGTTATGGCACGTTAAAATATTCGATTTGGAATTTGACGAATATGAACCTATTTTTCTAATTCTGCTTCTACTAGGTATAGTGACCTAATATATACAATATGTTTTTCACTTTTTTACGTGCTATATTTTTGATAAGAATTTTTCTTTTGACCAAATACTTACTTTTTGAGTTATTTGCTAAAAATCGTCTGAAAACGTGGTTATTTTGTAGAAAAATTAACATATTCACTCGCAAATAACACGAAAAGTATTAACTTGGTGAAAAAACTATATAGAACAAAAGTTGCTTAGAATTAGCCATTTTATTTATTTCCGGACTTATTTCGAACATATATTTTTCACCCCCAAAAGGGGGTGAAACTCACCCCTAGGGCAAAAGCACACATTGGCACAATACCACTTTTTTTCCTTGACTTATTAGCTATGTGTATGCTAAATTTCATGTCAATTCAATCGGTTCTTTAAAATTTAGAGGTTTTGCAATATTTTACATTTAAAGAACGTACTCTGTGAATTATTTAAAATTCTCTTATCTTAATTTCATGTTTCATCATTCAAAATGGTTCATCCGGAAAGAAGATGGGTACAGATCGACCTATATTTGGATCCCGTACTATTAGGGTTTAAATAAATTTCTCAATTAAAAAAAACCGATAAATATTTTGTAACAAAGCTTTGACGAGATATTTATGTTAGATTGTAAATCATCTTTAATTTGAGATACTTATTAGTATTGCGTCGTCTGCGTAGCAGAATATTTGAAGTTGTTTTTCTCTCAATTGGTCATATACAGGGTGTCCAGAAACTCTACCGACAAACGAAGACAGAAGATTCCTCAGATAATTTTAAGACAATTTAACCCAATTCACCTAGTCCGAACATGTTTCCTAAGGGAGCTAGAGCTCTTTGAAGATGGCGCCATGTAATTAGTTTTTCTTAAATATCTGCAGAACGCTTCTATTTAGAAAAACGAAAATTTGTAGACATGTTTACTTTTCAGTAATGAATCGATTCCATCCATTGCAAATTTCTAGTACCAGTCATAATCGTCCGTTTTGGGTAGGGCAATGGTTATTTTATCGCATAACTTTTTTGTCTTCAACTTTTAAGCATTTTTGATACTGGATTATAAAATTGCGAGGTATTCTAGTACTAAAAGGTACTCTTACTTAAATCGGTAGTACACACCGTTTTCTAGAAAAATCGATTTGAAAGTTTTTAGTTTAGGGAATTTGAAAAAATAAATTGAAAAAAATAAAAAAAAATCGATGTACCTATTTTACCAACTTTAAGCAAGAGTAACTTTTAGTACTCGAATATCTCATAATTGAATAATCTAGTGTCAAAAATACTTAAAAATTAAAGACAATAAAATTATGCTATAAAATAGCTGTTGACCTACCCAAAACGGACGCCTATGACCGGTAGTAGAAATTCGCCACTAATGAAATCGATTAATCTCTGGAAAATAAATAAATGTACCAGTTTTCATCTTTCTAAATAGTTTTTTTTTAATCTTTTTTTTGACATTTAAAGAACGAAAAATTTTCAAATCGATTTTTCTGGAAAACGGTGTATCCTATCGACTTAAAGTAAGAGCACCTTTTAGTACTAGACTACCTAACAATTTAATAATTTAGAGTAAAAAATGCTTAAAAGTTAAAGACCAAAAAGTTAGGCGATAAAATAGCCGTTGCCCTACCCAAATCGATTCATTTCTGGAAAGTAAATAAGCATACCAATTTTCGTTCTTCTAAATAGAAGCGTTATGGAGGTATTTTAAAAAAAAACTAATTACATGACGCCATCTTCAAAGAGCTCTAGCTCCCTTAGGAAGCATTTTCGGACTAGGTGAATTGGGTTAAGTTGTCTTAAAATTATCTGAGGAATCTCCTGTCTTCGTTTGTCGGTAGAGTTTCTGGACACCCTGTATAAAAAATTTCAAATTTTGTTAACGAATATACCTTAAATATTCTCCTTAAAAATTTAAACAACCAGTTAGGATTTTAATAGCAGCTAATCCTTTTAAAACTTCCAAAAAGTCCAATAAAAACTCTCACCTAAATACTCGCTACCTTAATATTTTTAATAAAGTTCTTTCATCAATTAATTGAAGTCCCCGTTTTTGGAATCCTATCAGAGTGGGCGCAAACTTTTTTGGAATCTTTAATGGACGAAGAGAACTTAATTGAGGACGATTAAGACTCGCTGAATGAAAATTAAGAACTGAATAATAAATTGGGAGTGTATTTTTAGGATCTGTTTAAAGCGGATTTTATAAACGACATCTTGTTATAAATAATAATTAAGTATTTAATAGTCTAGTAAAATAAAATTACACTACATGTAAATCAAAATGTAAATTCGTACAGGTTGAAACAAATTTTATATCAAAGTTTAAGTATGTAATACAAAAGATATTTTCAAGAAAGTATCCAAATCATACAAGGGGATCATTGTTTAAATAATTAAAAAGAGGTCATTTTTGCAAAAAGTTACTTTTTTAACTGCAGAGGTCATTCAATTACTAATGAAGGTTTATAGGATTGTTTTCTGCAAAGTTGAAGGGTAAATATTTCACTAAATCACTATAGGACTTACTAAATTAAATTTGACCTCCTATTTATTTAAATAATTATACATAAAACTTTAAAAACAAATTTGCAAAAAATTATTTTTAGCGTTTTAAATAAACACTATAAAATATCTTATTTTACAGGAGAAGTTGCGCTATGTTGTCAGTATTAATAAAAAAAAATTGGTCCAGAAATATTTAATATTTTTTGAGGTATTGAATTTGTTTATTAAAAATTAAATTTTCAATTGCAAAAACGCGGTTGTTTCCAAAGAAATATTCACCTGTATTAAATCTTATTATTTTTATTTTTATGTATATTTTCGATAAATGTATTGATAAATTCAAATTTTAATTAAACGTCCCCCTAAAATGGCATTTGAAAATTATTCAAATTTGTTTATAATTTGTTTTTTTAATAACGTCGCGGGGTTTGAAATGCCGTTTCAATAATTGGATTCCTGGGAATTTTCCACTAATTAACCAATTTTTTTGTCTTTTTTTCCTCTTCTTTTTTTTTTCTTGGAGTTATATTACTACGGGCCCTTTTAGGGTTAAATTTTATTAAGAATGTCGAATCTCTAAGTTGTAGATTCTAGACCTAAAAATATTAAGGTTGGTCTAAAATTACTTAAATAAAATGTGGCTGCTTACTGAGTTACAGGGTGTTTTATTTAAAAATTTAAAAATTATTTTTACCAAGTACTTTTAAACTATTTGACGTATCCTTATCATACTTGGCAGAAAGTGTGGGTACTATACAGTCTACTAAATTGCGATAAATAAAAGTTTCTAGCTACTACCAGAGGCGTACGACAGGGGATAGTTAATGGTTGACCCCTCCCAAATTCTACACCACTGGGGGAATTACTATTTTAGCGAAATTTTTCGATTTTCCAATACTTTCTATGTAAATAATATACTCTTTACTGGTAACGATTAAATCATTAGTTTTCGAGATATTGGACGTTAAAAATGAAACGGCATAGTTATTTTGATTCATTCATTCATTCATTTTAAACTTCCAATATCTCAAACTGATGATTTTATCGACACCAGTAAAGTTATTTACATACAAAATATTGGAGAATCGAAAAATTTCGCTAAAATAGTAATTCACTCAGTGGCGTAGAATTTGGGAATAGTAAATCATTCACTATCACCCGTCGTACGCCTCTGGCACTAGCTAGAAACGTTTATTAATCACAATTTAGTAAGGTGTATAATTGCCACACTTTCTGCGTAGTACGATAAGGATACGTCAAATAGTTTAAAGTACTTGGTAACAATAATTTTTAAATTTTTAAGTAAAACACCCTGTAACTCAGTAAGTAGCCACATTTTATTTAAGAGATTTTAGTTAAATCTTAATATTTTTAGGTCTAGAATCTACAACTTAGAGATTCGACATTCTTAATAAAATTTAACCCTAAAAGAGCCCGTAGTAATATAACTCCAAGAAAAAAAAAGAAGAAGAAAAAACGACAAAAAAATTTTGTTAATTTGTAAAAAATTCCCAGAAACCCAATTATCGAAACGGCATTTCAAAATACTTAATCCCCGCGACGTTATTAAAAAAAATAAATTATAAACAAATTTGAATAATCTTCAAATGCCATTTTAGTGGGGAGTTTAATTGAAATTTGAATTTATCAATACATTTATCGAAAATATACATAAAAATAAAAATAATGAAGTCTTAAGCAGGCGAATATTTTTTTGGCAACAGCCGCGCTTTTGCAATTGAAAATATAGTAACATTTAATAAACAAATTCAATATCTCAAAAAATATTAACTATTTTTCGACCAATTTTATTTTACTTAATAATGGTAACATAGCGCAACTTATTCTGTAAAATAAGATATTTTATAGTGCTTATTTAAAACACTAAAAATAATTTTTTGCAAATTTGTTTTTAAAGTTTTATATACAATTATTTAAATAAATAGGGGGTTAAAATTAATTTAGTAAGTCTTATGTGAAATATTTACCCTTCAACTTTGCAGAAAAAAATCCCATAGACCTTAATTAATAAGTGAATTACCTCAGCAGTTAAAAAAGTATGTTTTTTTTTTGCAAAAATGACCACTTTTTAATTATTTAAACAATGATCCCCTTGTATGATTTGGATAATTTCTTGAAAATATCTTTTGTACCCACCTAAACTTTGATATAAAATTTGTTTTAACCTGTACGAATTTACATTTTGCCTTTTTTTTTATTTTATTAAGCTATTAAATAAAACATGAAATTTACACGACACAGTTTTTTTTAGATAATTGCTTTTTTACGACAGTCATTTTCATGCCAGTGATTTCAAGCATTCATATTTTTAAGCCTAAAAGAACTAGAGCCCACTCCTCAACACAACTAGTAGCATGTGCAGATGACATAGTTCTTATGGGAAGAGACCAGGAAAGATTCAAAGAAGCAGTAACAACTCTGACAAGTGAAGCAAGGAAAAGAGGTCTAATTAACGAAGGAAAAACAAAATATTAGAAAGTGCCTCACAGATAAAGACAAAGAAAAATTAAGAATATTAGAAAGGAAATCCTAAGAAGAATTATGGATACTGTAAGAATGGAAAACGGAGAAATGAGAAGAAGAATGAACCATGAACTAAGAGACATAA
This sequence comes from Diabrotica virgifera virgifera, assembly GCF_917563875.1. Taxonomy (NCBI): domain Eukaryota; kingdom Metazoa; phylum Arthropoda; class Insecta; order Coleoptera; family Chrysomelidae; genus Diabrotica; species Diabrotica virgifera. The sequence goes on from NC_065444.1 coordinate 258,548,025, forward strand.
TGAAGGGAGAAAACATAGTTAGATTTATTAAAGCGAAGAGACTGAGATGACTAGGTCACATAGAGAGAAGGAAAAACAACCTAGTGATTAAGAAAATCCCCAGGCAGCGATGGCATCCCGGCAGAGTTATTTAAGCACGGTGGAGAGCAGATCACCAAGGTGATGCGAGAAATTGTTTGTAAAATTTGGTCTGAGGAGCAGTTACCTGAAGAATGGAGTTTAGGCTTAATATGCCCGTTACACAAAAAGGGAAACCAACTGGAATGTAATAATTAGCGCGGAATAACTCTCCTAAATACAGCATACAAGATATTGTCAAACATTTTACACGAGAGATTGAAGCCTTATACCGAAACGTTTCTAGGAGAATATCAGGCAGGATTCAGGCGTGGACGTTCAACCATTAACCAGATCTTTACATTACGACAGATCCTCGAGAAGGCGCAATAGTTTAACATAGATATGTACCATATTTTTGTCGATTTTAAAGATGCATATTATGACAGTATCTTAACACCAAGTCTTTACAACGCTATGAATGTGTAAGGAATTCCAAAAAACTCATATGTATGATAAAAGTGACAATGGCGAAGATGCTATCAGCAGTAAAAATTCAAAACGACTCGTCAACTCCATTTGAAATACATAGGGGGTTAAGGCAGGGAGATGCTTTTTAATGTAGTCTTAGAAAAAGTCATACGAGACGCTTATTTAGGTAGCAGGGAACAATATTTAATAGATCAGTTCAAATGCTAGCATATGCAGACGACGTGGACATTATAACAAGAACCATAGCGAGAACTGCGGAAATCCTAACCGAGCTAGTAACTGCAGCAGAACGAATGGGGTTACATATAAATCAAAATAAAACCAAAATAATGGCGACTAACACAATCACAAGAGCTGGAAATGTTGACGCAGTTAATGATCAATGACCAAAAGTTCAAAGCAGTCAAAGATTTCATATAAGATATAGGGACATCGGTTAACCCCAATAATAACACATCTAAGGAAATCAAAAGGCGAATAATAATGCAAACAGGTGTTATTATGGTCTATCAAAGTACTTATCTAACAAACGCCTGTCTAAAAAAACTCGTGTAATGCTGTATAGAACATTGATAGTCCCCGTTCTCACATATGGATCAGAGGCATGGACGCTAACTAAACCAGATGAATCTGCTCTATCGATTTTTGAAAGAAAGGTGCTACGCAAGATATTCGGAGCGGTCTGTGAGAACGGAATATGGAGGCGTAGATATAACTTTGCCCTGCAGAATATCTACAAGCATAGGTTTGGTAGAAAAGATATTATCAGTAGTAATTGCACAAGAGCTCTGAAATTATTGAATTTTTCCCGAGTGTCACTTTGACAGTTTTAATTTCACGAGCCGAAGGCGAGTGAAATTATGTCAAAGTGTCACGAGAGCAAAAATTCTATATTAATTTCAGAGGTCGAGTGCATTTTGTTGCGATTATTTCATGAATAAAACTGTTCAAAACCAAAATTTTATTGTAATTTATTTATGTAAGTACCAACACACAGTTTTTATAAATATTTGACGATTGAAAGTCATCACTTTTATAATTTTTAAAACATTAATTGTCATTAATGTCACTGAATGTATTTTTTCGTAGCAACGAAGGGCATCTGACGTAATATACTTAACGACGGGAGATTATCAAAAATTATCGATTTAATTCAGATTTCTGTAGCTTTCTATTGGTCAGAATCTCCTATGAATGAAATAATCACTGTAATTAAGCGAAAGCGCCTGCAGTAGCCCGGGCCCCTGAATCGAACATGATAAAAAAGATTCTAACAGCTCAACCCGTGGGAATGAGAAGACGGGGTAGACCAAAGTTGAGGTAGATGGACGGAGTAACACAAGATGCCGAGAAGATCGGAGTCGGCAACTGGAAAATGCAAACAAGGGACAGAACAGAATGGCGTAGAAAGCTTGAGAAGGTCGAGACCCTCTAAGGTCTGTAGCTCCAAGATGATGATGATGATGATGATGAAGATCTCCAGAAGAATCCAGAAACTGAAAGACTAAGGGGAAGACGCAGAAAGAGATGGAAGAACAATAGGGAAGGAGCTTCGACAATACACAAGAAGTGTGTAGAGCAGAGAATTAACCGCAATAAGCGAATCAGAGAGCTCTAAGTAAGAGTGGCAAACATTCCATCCGTAATGAAAAGCCTTGATACCGTGATGATATTTTTAAGCCACTTGAGCCATTCAATGAGTCACAGCAGTTAATTAAAATGACAGAAATATGTATAAGAAAAACTATGTTCATAGGAGAGGCAAATATATGAAGAGGAAAGCAAAATGGTCACTCGTTTCTCGTTCCAGGGGTGCAAAAAGGCCCTCTGGATTTACCCTACACTCATAAATAAATTTAATTCAACAATCATACACTCTCTTTTTTGTTCAGTGACAATTTTTGTCCCCATTGTTGATATTTTGCACACTCAAAGAAAATATAATTAAGACCTTTCTATTTTTTTGACATTATACAGGGTGTCTCGAAAAGATTGGTCATAAATTATACCACACATTTTGGGGTGAAAAATAGTTTGATTGAACCTAACTTACCTTAGTACAAATGTGATCATAAAATAAGTTACAGCCCTTTGAAATTACAAAATGAAAATCGATTTTTTTCAATATATCGAAAAATATTAGAGATTTTTTATTGAAAATGGACATGTATCATTCTTATGGAACGAACATCTAAAAACAAAATTATAGTGAAATTTGTCCACCCCATTTGTTGGGTTAATCTGTGACCCCATAAAAAATTTACGCGGGTTTTGTTCCTTTAAACCCCCCCAAACTTTTGTGTACGTTCCAATTAATTTATTATTGTGGTACCATTAGTTAAACACAACATTTTTAAAACTTTTTTGCCTCTTAGTATTTTTTCGATAAGCCGGTTTTTATCGAGATGCGGCTTCTTTTTTAATATATTTATATAATAATTTTATGGGGGTTTTGTTCCTTTAAACCCCCTAAATGTATGTGTACGTTCCAATTAAACTATTATTGTGGTACCATTAGTTAAACACAGTGTTTTTAAAACTTTTTTGCCTCTTAGTCTTTTTTTTGATGTCACCTTTTATCGCGATGTGGCTTCTTTTTCAAAATACACCTAAAAATGTAAATTAAAAATACATTTTCAGATTATTAACAGGTGTCTATAATCGTACTTAACCATATACAAATATGTGGTGGATTCGAAAAATATTCAAAATATCTCGATAAACATTGGCTTATCGAAAAAGTACTAGGAGGCAAAAAAGTTTTAAAAACATTGTGTTTAACTAATGGTGCCACAATAATAATTTAATTGGAACGTACACAAAAGTTTGTAGGGGTTTAAGGGAACAAAACCCCCATAAAATTTTTTTGGTGTGCACAAATTTCATTTTAATTTTTTTAAGATGTTGCTGTCATAAGAATGCCACATGTCCATTTTCAATAAAAAATCTCTAGGAGTTTTCGATTAATGAAAAAAAAATCGATTTTCATTTTGTAACTTCAAAGGCCTGTAACTTTTTTTGTGTGCATTATTAGTAGTGTCCATAGGTAAGTGAGGTTCAATCAACCTATTTTTGACCCCAGAATCTGTGGTATAATTTATGACCAATCTTTTCGGGACACCCTGTATATTATCATTATAATACCTACAGTACAGATGTATTTGATTTATTTTTAAAGTTTTATGCAAAGATGTATTTATTCTTCAATACCGTAAAAATCAAACCAATAAGAGTTTTTAAACGTTCTTATTATAAAGCGTTACTGGAATACCTCTACTATAATATTCTTTATATGCGTCCCTCCCGCCCTTCGATATTTCCTTCATCCAGGCTTCCCATAAAAAACACAGCCTGCTTGGCAGTATCTTAATTCCCTTCTTGATACTGTTCACAAATTCCAGACTCTTCTTTGCCAATGCATTTCAGGTAGGAGCTGAAACAACTATGTTCCGTAAGTTCTGAGCCATGTTCTTCCACGTACTTCCCCATGTTCAGGACAGCATTTGTAGAGAAATATGTGACTATTCCTCTACACATGCTCTTCCTACCACAGGTGGTAACTCATTTGGTCTTGGCATATTTCCTATCTTGACTCTGGTTGTCTCGTCTACTCGTTCCAGGGAAGCACACTTAAAGAAAAAAAAAGTAAAATAATGGATTTTAACAATAAAACTCAAACTACTATTAATACAGAGAAAACAAAAACAATGATAATTTCAAATAGGAGGAAGACACACGCAATATAATTAAACGGGAAACAACTAGAGCAAGCGGAATATTTTAAATACCTAGACCTAGGAGTAATAATCGAATCAAATGGTAAACAAGACATGGAAATAAATGAGAGAATGGGACGAACAAGAAGATTATTTAACACTATGAAAACAACATTTTTCTGGAAAAAAGAGATACCGGGGGAAGTAAAAACGGCAGTCGTTAAATCAGTAGTTAAACCAACAATCATGTATAGCAGCGAGACATGGACATTGACGGGAAGACAAAAATCCAGAGTCAATGCTATGGAAATGAGGTTCCTGAGGAAAATAGCAAACAGAAAGAGGACAGACAAAATACGAAACGAAACTATTAAACAAAACCTAAAATTAATACCAATCAATGAAAAAATAGTAGAGGGGCAACTTAGATGGTTCGGGAACGTGTGTAGAATGTCGAACGAGAGACTAATAAAACGAGTGTTCGAAACGAGAGTGCAAGGAAAAACAAAAAAGAGGAAGACCAAGAGTTATGAGGGTAGATGAAATCAGGAAAGAAGTCGTGAAGAAGGGATTGACATTGGAAAGTACAAGAAACCTAACGCAAGATCGTAAAGCATGGAGACTACAATGCCAAACTCAACTCCACCAGCCTTACACCTAAAGGTAGAAAGGCTTAGGACTAAGTAAGTAACTAAGTAAAACTCAAACTATCGAGAAAACTAAATCTCGACGACAATTTCTTCAGATGTACTGAGAGTACAAACACAATAAAAATTTTATGCATGTACATTTTTTGAGCTTTTTATTTTTCATGAATATTCCATTTTTCGTAATTTGATAATGGATTTTATTCATTTCAAATCATATCATTTGAAAAAGCGGCAGATATCAATCTGAATTGTTTGATATTATTCGGATTATATTGTCCTATGGAAATTCCTCGTTATTTATTCGGTTGAATAATGTACAACAAAACTACCACATCATTGATTTTATCCCGGAATTTGTGAAATTTTGGTGCGAACATTTGGCTTTACTGGTAAAATAAATTACTTGGAGTCAATTAAATAGTGTGTACGATTAACTAGCACACTACTATTTAACTATTCCAATAATTATAGTTGGTATCAAAATCCCTTCTGTGCTGTTTGTTTTACAAAATGTTGTTTTGCTAATAATGATGGAAGAAGTAAATATTGATGTTTAGATTTGTTGCGTTTTTTATTGGGATTGTGGAACATGATATGGTTAATAAATGTATAAAATAAATGGTATAGATGACATATTATTATGTGTAATAAAAAAAGTATATTTTTTTCAAAAATAAATTATGTACAGAAAGTTTGCACTTTTAACCTAATCTAAATAATATATACAAAAAAGGAGGACTATTCGCTGAAAACGTTTTGTTTTAATGTAAGAATATGTAATGTTTTAATTTAGGGTATTTTAAATATACCTTTTAGTGGCGTAACAAAATCCGTCGGGACCACCCCCCCCCCCGCAGAATTGGAAATGGGGTCCCCTTTAAAAAATTACTAAATGCGACATGTGTAACAAGAACTTACTTATACATATATGTTATAGGCCAGCAAATGAACGTGAAATACGGGGATACCGTGTAGTTTTCAATGTCACCGCCGAAGTGGTCCAGGTCCAGTCACTATTTTTTGAGTTAAATATTTACGAGTGAAAATATTCAACATTGATCAACAAAAAAAAAACACCTTTTCAGACGGATTTTCGCAAATAACTTAAAAAGTAAGTACTCGTAAGTAAGTAGCAAAAATGTAGCTTATACAAAAATGAAGTCTATCAACCCAGTAAATGCAAATTTGTAACTCATGAAAAATTGTTCTTATTTGTTGAATTCCAAATTGAATATTTCAACGTGAAATAACAAAAAAAGTAAAGCACTTTTCGGGGAAAACTCATTAAAACTTTTACACACACTTTAACACTTTATCTCGTTCAGCCTAACCTTCCGCACAAAGCTAAAAACATTTTTCTCGTAGCAATGGGGATATTTGTTTGAAACTAAAAACATTTGAACTGCAAATATTTAAATTTATATTATTTTAAATTCTCGAGGGAGCTCTCTGGATCCGCCCTTGCTAATACTTTAAGTTATTTATTTTGAAAAAAGAGCATTTTTCTAAAATAAAAAACTTTTTTGACTATAAAACCGATTTTTTTAAATAAGAACTTCCACCCGATCCAGCTTAGGGGGTGATTTTCACGTTTTTTAGCAAAAAAAGGGGCCAACTTTATTTTTGAAGCTTAGTTTTGATGCTAGAAGCTTACTATAAAATGCTACAAAAAATTAAAATAAACCTCTTTTTTAAACTTAAAAAAAGGTTCAATGAGTTTTTCCAGAAAAGTGCTTAGTTTTTTGGTTATTTCACATTGAAATATTCGAATTTGAAATTTAACAAATAAGAGCAATTTTTCATGAGATACAACTTTTCTTTTACTGTGTCGATAGACTTCATGAACCCTTTTTTTTGTTTTTTATAAGCTACATTTTTGCTAAAAATATTTTTTTGATAATTTTTCGATAAAATTTAATTCGATAAAGTACCTACTTATTTTTTACTTATACAATAAAACCGCCTGAATACGTGGTTTTTTGTTGAAAAATAAACATTTTCACTCGGAAGTCACTTGAAGTATTGACTTAGATAAAGAAACTCTATAGAACAAAAGTTGCTTATAATTAATCAATTTATTTATTTCCGGACTTACTTTAAACTTATGTTTTTCCCTCCCGCAAGTAAAAGCAACCAACGGCACAACTCCAACTTTGAAGTGAAGGATAAGTAGAATCTAAATCCAAATTGCCAAGAAAATTCGTCGTGACGCTGATAATTACACTCTAAAACGGGCTATTCATGTACTGTTTATGACAAATTACATTTTTCATTTTTATTAGTATAGAATAAAATAGAAAGAAAATTAATAAACAATATTACATAGTATTATTCTATGAGATGAACAGCTTTCTTAGTGAACTATTATCAGCGAATTATCTACAATTTTATTAATACATCCAATACATACATACGATACATTGTATCTACATGATGGGCAACTTCATTTTCAATAATGCATTGCTTAAAAAATGTTGCGTAGATATGTATGCGCAAAATAAATTAATATAACAATAACAGATTTTTACGTATTATATTAGACGACAAGATGGGGAACCTGGCATATTGAGGCCCCCCGCAAGCTTCATGCTGCGGGGGCCTCTGTTACGCCCCTCCCTTTTACAACAAATCTAGTATTTTTGTTATTTATGGTTTTGAAGTTTATTTTCCTCGTGGATTTTTTAATTACGGGATCGTTCTTCTTATTGTATATTTTTTGTATCATTCTTAGTAGCTTGTTGTCCATTCCTTTTTCTCTCAGTATTTTTCATAGTTTCTGTTTTGGTACTTTATCGAAGGCTTTTTCTAGGTAAAAAAAAGCTACGTATATTTTCTATTTCTATTGCATTGCAGTACACTCCTACTACCGAAAAAAAAAAAACAGTTTCTTAAATATTGCAATATTGTTTCTGTCCCCCAAATCACATATCCCTTTATAATTGAAAACGGCTTTAAAAATTTATAAGACACAACTCTTTGACTGCAATCAAACACTAAAAATCATTATTGCAGCTTCTCTTCGTCACGGGGTGGGGGTGTATGTGTAACGACACAACATCGTACGTAAGCCGTAGGGGTGTAGTAGAGGAAGAGGAGTGTACAAGTTCACACATCACTTCGGCGAGAAGGATCATTCACTAATCTCTTAACAAGGACAAAAACAATCGGAATCCTACCCTATTTCTCTAATCTATTAGATTTTACGTCATTGTGAGCAGGCGTCAATGACCAGTGGTGGAGTTTAGGTGCTAGTTCTAGTTGTCAAGATTATTACAAATTACATGATATTTTAAAATTTTCTTAAGTATACTGCACTTTTTTTACAACAAAATCGAAGTAAAACTAAGCACACAATTTGGTTTGGTTTCAGAAACAACCTTGGAACCATAGAAGCACTATTCAGTTTGCAGGTCATGGTTCATGTAGGGATATAGAAGAATCGGTATATATGTATTTTATGACTTCGAAAAGACCTTTGACTGAGTCAAAAACTTATACGATGGGTATCTTGCAACAGGTGGGAATTAATGAACAAGACATCGGTATAATCAAACAACAAACAATTGTATTGGCATCAAAGTGCAAACATAGGAATTGGTCAGATCAGGACGGAAGCAGCGAAAATACGACTCCCACGTTCAGTGAGGCAAGGATGTATTTTATATCCTCTACTTTTTAATATCTACTCCGAATTTATTTTCAAAAAAGCCTTAGATGAAGATGCAGCCAATAAAATCAACGGAATTAAGGCCAACAATCTTAGATACGCAGACGACACGGTAGTGATTGCCTCCAATGACGAAAACTTGCAACGTCTTATAAACAGGGTAACTGAAACATGTGATGAATGTGGGCTAAAACTTAATACTTCTAACATAACTTATGGTTTACTTATGGTTGTCAGCAAAACAGAGTTACAACCAATGAACATCAGATATGGAATAAAGTTAGAAAAGTCCACAATATTACCTATTTGGGAGCCAACGTTAAACGATAACTGAAATATAAATAAAAAAATAAGAATAAGCATTGAAAAAACCAGGGCCAGTTCTCGGTCTACCTCGTTTTCTCTTTCATTTTGGTTGCCATTATAGTATTTACTTTTGTATTCGTTATCCATCTATTCTTTGTACATGTCTGCACCAGGTAAGTTATTTTATTGATAAGTCATATGTGATTGTTTATTTAGGAGCAGAAAAGAAGAGCAAACCAGATAGACGTCAGTCATTTATGTAACCTGGAGGTAAAGGCGGAACTGCAAAGATGTATTAATAATAATTTGAAAATACTTCATGAAATAGAAACATCTCAGCCAACGAACAACATAGATAAAAAATGGCAAAACGTAAAAATGGCGATAACAAGTCCTGCAAAGAAACTTCTGACTAAAGAAAAACCAAAAATAAAGCAAAGATGGATGACTGATAAAATCCTTCTTCTCATGGACAATCGGAGAATAATGAAAGGAAAAAACGAACAAAGGTATAAACAAATACAGAAAGAAATCAAAAAGGAAATCAGGATAGCAAAGGAAGATTTTCATAAAAGAAAATATGAAGAAATAGAGCAATTGCAGGCAAAACTTGATATTTTTAATGTACATAAAAAAGTGAAAGAACTTGCAAGTACACAAAAACGTAAGCAGCCAAATACCCTGTATAATGTCAACGGAAACATAATAACAGAACTAGAAGAACAGTTGAAGACATGGAAAAACTATGTTGAAGAACTCTTTGCAGAAAATAGACAACAATCTGAACTAAGTAACATACAAGGAGACGAAGGTCCAGAAATAACGGAAGAGGAAGTAACGTACGCACTAAAAAGAATGAAAAACGGTAAAGTCCCAGGTCCAGATCAAATACCAACGGAAATCCTTAAACTCATAGAAGAAAACTCGATCCACATTTTAGTTGAACTTTTCAATAGCATTTATACATCAGGAAAAATACCACAAGAATGGCTTTTATCCACCTTTTTTATTATACCAAAAAAGATGAATGCAAACAATGTAGTGATTACCGTACAATCAGTTTGATGAGCCATGTACTGAAAATATTCCTGAAAATTATACACACTAGAGTACACAGAAAACTGGAAATAGTCCATAAATAATAGTCTGGAAAGTCCATTTCCGTTGCTCTCATCGTTGCTAGTGTTCTTTTTTTCAGTGGCCATACCTCACAGCTGTATAGAGAAATACTTTTCACTAAAGTCTCATATCTTCATTTTAGTTTCTTTTCAGATGGATTGGTCCCATCAAATTATCTTTGAGATTGTGATGGCTTTTCTGCCGGATGGATCTCAGACGCATGTAATCCGATTAAAATATTTTACTTTCTTTGCTGTATATTTGGCTGTTTTATATTTATTTTTTTCGTCCTCCTTGATATTATGATGTCAGTATAGCCTTTTATGCGCCTTTAGTTTTTACTGGAGCTACTTTCGCTTTATTTTTTTAAGGATTTTTCAATTACTAAATTACAGTGTCTTCGATAGTACTAGCCATATTTATCTATAGCCAATTTTATTAGTCTTCCTTTTACGTTACCGCTCATTGTTTTTACTAGGTGCGCTCTGGATTTTCGATATTTTTATTTCTTCAAGTTCCTAACTTCAATGTTCACGAAAAATAACTTGTTAACTTATAGTCCCACTGATTAAAGTTTTAATGTTCACTTACATCTTCTTTTCTCTTTACCAATTGGTTAATTATAAAATAATTTTGTACCTACATTTTTCTACATGATAAGGCGACTTTCCCTTTTTAGAAACAATGTGGTAAAAATCTTCACATCTATAAGTTGAGTCCACGAGTCTTTACCCGTGCGTCATCATTTAAAGTTAAAGCATACGAAATACGTCGGAAATTTACTAAACGCAACAGCATGTGATAGAAAGTGGGTATTACTCCGATCGCGGGTTATAGTATAAAATTTGACGTTATCAAATAAATAGAGTGTCAAATTTAAGTTTTGCTTTAAAATTTTGGTGCATAATTACAGCTACATTTGAAGTAGCTTAATAAATTATTTTATTATCATTGATTAATAAATAAATAAACAATTTATAAAAAAATTCAATAACATATTTTATTTTTGTTATTTTATTCACTTTGGCTGAACATTAAACACAAGCATTCCTTAACTGTGTCAATGAGGTTAGCTTTGTTTACTTGTCAAAATTAATCGTAAAATAACATAAACTTACCAAAAAATTTCAAACTCCAATATAAAATTAGTTGTGAAAACAACTACTGTTTGTATACTATAAAAAACTTCAAAATGCAAAAATTCGACAAAATAACAGCAAAAAAATCAACAAACTGACAGCCACAAAAGTAACCAAACCAAAACGTCAGAAATTATACTAAGAATATGTAAAAACACCCCAATCGTCTTTCTTTGTACGTATCTCTTTTCAATGCACTGAGTCTAGATCGTTCATAAAAATAACATGTGTTTTTACTTATCTAATAACAGGCCGTAGCTGGTTTGTCATTAGTTTCATGCGTGGAAGAGAATGATGCTAGATAAAAAGTATACAGGGTGAGGCAGATAAAAGTCCTATTAGAAATATCTCGGGAACTAAAGGAAACAGAATCATGAAAATTGGAATGAAGGGGTTTTGAAGAGTGATCTCTTTAATGAAAATATTTTCATCGATTTGCTACTTCCGGTTATACCGGATTATACTTCCGGATAAAAGTGCTACTTTCCCTCGCGAGAATGAAGTTTACTTTACCGACGCGTAGCGGAGGGCAGTAATCATTTGAGGGAGGAAAAGGCACTTTACTCCCATGTTATACATATGGTTTTTCCACCTTACTCAAATATCAAGTCATTTTTTCATTTTTACTTAATTTATTTATGTAACTAACCAATAAAATTTATTAGAACTAAAACTAACAAGTAGGTACAATATAACTGTCAACTGTCAAATATAAGTCAAATTATTAATGTAAACATTGTTAAATCAGAATAACAGTTTACTGTTTTTTACCATTCTGCAAAATACAGAGTGTTTTTAAATAAACGTTAAACTGTATAGATACTTACGTAATAGAAAATAGATATTGTACAGGGCGTCAATAAGTTATATTTCATGAATGAAATACCATGACGTCACTTTTACTTTTCCTCCCTAGGGAGGAAAAGTACAACTTTGCTCCCTAAAATCAGGTCCGGAAAAGTGTACTTTCGGTAGAGGTAGGTGGAAAAATTATTTTAGGTTAAATTTACTATCCAAACATCACATTTTAAAGTCAAAAATATTTTTTTTTACAAAAATATATTCAAAAGAAAAGCAAGAAAAAAACACGAAAGATAGAAATTTTGTTTTTTGCCCCATAACTTTTTTCAACTGGGATATAGGTATAGGCATTGCTTCACGGAACTTTTTTCTACGTACCTCTAGGGATATAAAATGGACATTTAGTAGGAAGAAAAGTCAATTGCCTTTAAAACGGCCTATTGTAGAAGGCTGTATGGCTCTTTTTAAGGAAGATATGGTTGTTCAAATTTTTATACTTTTAATGATTTTTGATATATTTTGCGATTATTTTTAAATTTCTCATTATAATTTTTTTATTGAATATTTAGGTATATACATTGTCTAATAAAAAAGAAAGCTTATATTCTTTACTTTATAATGGTGTATTGTAAAAAATTCTAGGACTATTTTTAAACAAGCTATACCTTTTCAAAATGTGCCATATACACATGCAATAGGTCCCACTAAGTTGGAACCATATGGAAATGTTTTTTATTATTAACTTTATGAAAAAAAGTTATTCTTTATAAAATGCTCTGCATAGTCTAAAACCTAAGATGCAATCATCAGATATAAAATTTTATCAATAGTGTACGAGGTATGTTAAAAAATATGAATTTCTCTCAAGAGTAAAGTACCTTTATATTTCACAATATCGAAAAGTGTTATTAAGAAAAGTTATTTGGAATTAAATATTATGTTATAATATGCAATTAAATTCTTCTAATTGAAAAAAATTTAAAAAAATTAAAATTTTTCTCAGATTACGGGTACCCTTGGATATCCTACGGATATCTTGTTTAAAAATAGTCCTAAAAATTTTTTGCAATACACCATTTTAAAGAAAAGAAAATAACCATTTGATATTCTACAATGTATATAATTAAATTTACAAGAAAAAAAGTCATAATGACAATTTAAAAAATAATAATTGAAAATGGTTATTCATTTTTTTTTAATAATCATTAAAAATATCAAAAATCATTAAAAGTATAAAACCTTGAAAAAGTACAACTAATTTTAAAGGTAACTAACTTCTCTTTCTAATAAATGTACCATTGCATATACCTAGAAATGCGTAGAAAAAAGTTACAGAATAATGTTTGCGAAATAATGGGGAAAAAGGCCCAAAAATGTTGTGAGCGGCGAATTTTAAAAAATCCTATTTTGGAAACTATAAAAGCTAGTGATTTTTGCCTAACTTCTTTTTAAAGAGAAAGGATGGAAGTTATTTTTTGCTGAAGCAATGCCTATACCTACAGCTCTGTGGAAAAAAGTTATGGGGCAAAAAACAAAATTGCTTTCTTTCGTGTTTTTTTCTTGCTTTTCTTTTGAATATATTTTTGGAAAAAAATTATTTTTGACTTTAAGATGTGATATTTCGATAGTAAATTTAACCTGCAATAATTTTCCTGTAGACGTGTTTGTACAAAAAAGTGCATAGAACTCACCCTAATTTACCCTGTGACTAGGCACTAATTTTCCCCTTTCTCAAAAACGCACCCATTTAAATGGTAGCACTCGCGGTTTTTTCAAATTTAGAGGTCCATTGATCATATGAGACGATAAAATCCCGTTAACGTTGTAGTTCCTTTTGCTCTCTTATTTTAAACATAATTAATAGCCTATTTGTTTCTATTTTATATAAGTAAATAGATATGCACTGCAAATAATTAAATGTTTTCAGTAATGCCGGATTTTATAGTTTCGTTCGTTTATTATTATTTATACGCACAACAGGCCGTTAAGACCTAGGGGAATTTTGATAAAACATAATCGTAAGATTGACTAATTACGATTATTATTTTAAACACACCTCAAACATATTATGTAGTATATCCAAGAATCTTTACCACTCAGTAGGACCTAATGAACAATATTTCTCCATTCGCTGCTATTTCGTGCTTTTCTTTTCTAGTCCATCACCTTCACGTGTTTAAGGTCTTCCTCCACCTTTAATAACTCACCTCGTTCGGGGTCTACCTCTTGTTTTGGGACCGATTAGTTTTCTGGTTTAGGCATTCTGTTCACTGCCATTCTTTCTACATTTCCAACCATCTGACTCTTTAAGACTTGACGAACCTGGTGATGGTACTTTCTTTGTACAAAGCCAAAGTTATTCTTTCCCACCCACCTTCTATCTTCCGTATTCCGAATACGCGTCTCAATCTTTTCCTTTCCCATTTTTCAAAGTATATTCTCTCTTCTTATTAAATGTCCATATCAAGCAGGCACATGCTACTGTGGGTATATTTACTGATTTATGTATTCGAAGTTTGTCTTGTCATCATCATTCTCTTTGCCTTATCCCTATGCGGGGTCGGCTTCCCTAACTGCATTTCTCCACAAAATTCTATCTTGGGTCATATCAATGTTAATCCCCTTTACCAACATGTCCTGCCTTATCGCCTCTCCCCAGGTCTTCTTTGGTCTTCCTATCCTACTCCTTCCAGGAATCTGGACATCAACTATTCTTCGTATTGGGTGATTGACGTCTCAACGTTGAACATGACCAAACCATCTTAACATTTGGTCTCTCATTTTGGCATCAATTGGTGCCACACCTAGACTTCCCCTAATATACTCATTTCTAATTTTATCCTTCTTTGTCACTCCACTCATCCATCTAAGCATTCTCATTTCCGCCACAAGCATTCGTTGTTCCTCTTTCTTTTTCACTGCCCAACATTCAGTTCCGTACATCATAGCCGGTCTTATGGCTTTTTTATAGAATTTTCCCTTCAGCTGCATTGGAATTGTTCTGTCACACTAATCACACTGATCCAGCCCTAATTCTACTGCATGCATCTCCATCTATTTCTCCATTACTCTGTAATACCGATCCTAGGTACTTAAAACTATTGCTTTTCACAATCATTTCACCATCCAAAGATACCATTTTATTTGTAGTAACTCCATCTTTAAATGAACATTCCAAATATTCCACTCTGTTTTTGTCCTACTAAGTTTTAAACCTTTTTCCTCCAGAGCTTGTCTCCACTGTTCCAGTTTTTGTTCAAGTCTCTTTCACTATTTCCTTTTAACACTACATCATTAGCATACATTAGGCACCATGGAATGCTACCCTGTAGTTTCGCTGTTATCTGGTCCAAAACTAATGAGAATAAATAAGGACTAAGCGCCGAGCCTTGGTGAAATCCTACTTTCACCTGAAATTTATCAGTCTCTACCACACCTGTCCTAACACTAGTCGTTACTCCCTCATACATATCACATATCTCTCACAATCTTTACATATTCGCCAGGGACTCCTTTCTTATTGAGTGTCCACCACAGAATCTCTCGAGGAACTCTATCATATGCTTTCTCAAGATCAGTGAATACCATATGAGCGTTGGTCTCTTTGTTCTGCATTTTTCCATCAGTTGCCTTACAATGAAAATTGCATCTGTTGTTGATTTGCCCTGCATAAAGCCAAATTGATTATCGAATATTTTGGTTTCTTCACGTATCCGTCTATCAATTACTCTCTCCTATATTTTCATGGTGTGGCTAAATAGTTTTATAGCCCTGTAGTCTGTACATTGTTGTATGTCTCCCTTGTTTTTGTAGACAGGTACTAATATACTGCTTCTCCATTCGTCTGGCACTTGTCCAACTTTCATAATTCTATTAAATAGACCTGCTAGCCACTTTATTCCTGTCTCTCCCAATGCTCTCCATACTTCCCCAGGAATATCATCTGGTCCGACTGCTTGCCCTTTATTTATTTTTTGAAACGCTTGAGCCACTTCCTCGTTTGTTATTCTGGTAACCATTGCTGTTACTGTCTCCGTTAACTCCACAGGCTATCTGTCAAATTCTTCATTTAATAAACTGTCAAAATACTTTCTCTATCTCTTTTTGACATCCTTTTCGTGAATTAATATTTTATTATTTTCATCTCGGATACATCTAATCTGATTAAAATCTCTTGCTTTCTTTGCTCTCTGTTTGGCTATTTTATATAACTTTGCTTCGCCTTCCCTGGTATGAAGATGTTCGTAAAGGTTTGAAGTGTGTCTTGTCCAAAAACGTATTTTGAGTTAATTATTTTGCTATTCCTTTTGCTATTCTGGCAGCTAGCTCCCATTTCTCTTTTCCACTTTCATCAAATACTACACCCAGGTATTCAAAATTGTTCACCCTTTTAAAACTAGAGCTTACCACTTGCAGATCTCTCACTAAAGTATTCTTCTTTTTTTTTTCTTCTGTGCCTCCCATGATCTTTGATTTTTTCTCTTCATTTTCGTTCGTGTATTAACGTCACCAAATGAGTGAGTCAAGTTCATGGAATTTAGAAGGCCAACATTTATTTAATCTATATGAATTGAAATTAATATTACAGCTGGTAACCGAGAAGTATTACTCAATTAAAAGGGGTAGTTCCCTGGGTTGGCTGTATACCATATAGTTAAAAAACTCGTAACATGAAGTAAAACCACTTCTATGTAAAAGGTATATTTAATAAAATTTTAAAAATACCAATGAATTAAATAAAATAGGTTCATTCAGAACGTTTTCGGACCTATCAGTCCATCATCAGTGAATTCGTATATACTTGCTAAGTAGCCCCAGAACCAAACAGTGGTTGTACTTATAATTCAATCTACATTATAGTATTGAGAAATTGGATAGGCTAAGCACCGATGTTATAAGAATACCTCCGGCAACATTAGAGTCTTACCATGTTCCCGAAGGTATTCTTATAACATCGGCGCTTAGCCTATCTAATTTCACAATACTGTAATATATATTGAATTATAAGTACAACCATTGTTTGGTTCTGGGGCTAGTTAGCAAGTATATACGAATTCACTGATGATGGACTGATAGGTCCGAAAACGTTCTGAATGAACCTATGAATTTTATTTAATCCATTGGGATTTTTAAAATTTCATTAAATATACCTTTTACATGGAAGTGGTTTTCCTTCATGTTACGAGTTTTTTATTACTCAATTCTCTTTTGCTTGCTATTTGTTTGCAATTTTGATTGCTTGTTATTTGACGACTTATTTCTGTGGGAAAATGGAAAAAGGAGTGCCAGAAACTTTAAGGCTTAGTGAACTAGTGCCACGCGGGATTTTATAAATAATGGATACAGTTGTGTAGGGTAACATCATCCACGCTGCTTTTAACAATAAATAATTAAGCAGGCTTCTCTGAGTATCCTCGCAGGTGCCTTTGAGAAGGAAAGAGGCATTCGCGCCTTAATATCGTTCCGACATCGCGACGCTACTAGTTGGAGGGCGTCGCTTGTCGCTTCTTATGTCGAAAACTGTTTTGTGCATTATTTAGTATGTATTACATGTTGAATATTAGAAAAACGTTATTTAAATGAATGCGATTTTAGAATTTTTACTAAGGGATCTTTGGTTTGTATGTGTTTAAGTGTTTAATAAAAAGAAATCTTTAATCTAACAATAAAACACTGAACACTTTTGTTTTTAATACTTATTTTACTTCAGTACGTATATGTGATAGAGCAGAAGGTACTGGGATTTTCTGTGGTGGTGGGATGACTAATTTCAGGGCGTTCTTATGCAGTTTATTTGATTCACGATTAGTTTACCGTGAATATACTAGGCTATTAAATATTACTCTAGCAAATTAAAATAAAATTCGACGACACTTTTCTATAGAACTCTTTATTGATTGCTATACGTGCTTACAGATCTAAGTTTTACTCGCTACTGCTACTACTAAAATTAAAAAAAGGTCTCGACTAGAAATGCCGGGTGGTGGGGAAGGCAAAAATGTCTCGATCTGTCCTACAAAATTTCACTTTGGAAAAAAACGTAATTAACAAATCGTCATCACTGTTCTTCTAAGAAACTGCAATATCGCTTGCCTCGCACAACTTTCCAAATACCTAATTTCTAAAGAGGATTATGAATACGAATGACAAATGTTAAACAGAACTATGGGTAAGAATGAATATATTTTAATCTTTTAAGAGATTTCTGGAAAATAATTTACCCAAACTTTAAGAATGGTCTGATATGAATTTACATCGTAAAATAAAATCGAAAAACTAAATTTAACTATACCATAAGGAGACGGAACACAGTTTTCGGTTTAAAATCTCCTGACCACCACAGTAAAACACAGTACCTTCTGCTATATCACATATACAGGAAAAATGTCAACAAAAATAGCCAAACACATTAAAAAAGAAATACTACCAGCTTTAAGAGCAAACAACCACTTAGGCAAATACGTTAAGAATCATCGGTAAACTAGGATAACCTTTGTCACTTCGGGCTCTCTGTCCGAAGTGACAAAATTACGAAAGATTATCCCCGCATTGCAACTGACGTTTATGGAGTAGGTGACTAGCGTCATCTGGCAACTGAAAGGCAAAGTAAGTTTTCAACCTAATAGAAACATTAATAATATTGAAAAATATTAAAAATATTACTAAAAGATTTTTAATTGATGGATTCGACCGTTACTTGATGGAAGTTCATTTTATCTAACAATAAAACACTGAAAACGTTTGTTTTCTATACTTCCACAAAATTTATTATAACTAAGTGACTACAGCTGTTTCGGCGGAGTGCCTTTCTCAAGTGATACAGTTTACAATGTGTTTGCCTTTTAAGTCTTCAACTGAAGAGGTTGAGGAGTGGGGAGCTGTTTGTCTCGAGTTGGTCATTCAGAATTATATCTGTATTTTTCAGTTTATTAATTTCCATAGATTCTAAAAAAGATAGCTTAAGGCCTTTATTTTGAATATGTAACAGCCGAAACAGCTGTAGTCACTTAGTTATAATAAATTTTGTGGAAGTATAGAAAACAAACGTTTTCAGTGTTTTATTGTTAGATAAAAGATTTTTAATTGAAAACTTATTGGTCCATTTCCCTGATAACACCTCCATGGCTTCTAATGAATTCTTGAATTCTTCTTGAATTTCCACTTGTCTTCTTCTCTTCAGCATCCATCTGGCTTGCAATTTTTAGAAGCCATGGAGTTGTTACCAGGGAAATGGGCCAATAAGTTTTCAATTAAAAATCTATTAGTAGTCCATTCTTTCACGGTTTTTGATCTAAATTTTAAAGAACCGCTTGGATTGACATGTAATTTGGCATACGTATAGCTTACATGTCAAAGAAAAAAAGTGATATTGTGCCGATGTGTGCTTTTGCCCTGGGGGTGACTTTCACCCCCTATTGGGGGTGAAAAAATATATGTCCAAAATAAGTCCAGAAATGGGTAAACTGACTAATTTTAAGTAACTTTTGTTCTATAGAGCTTTTTCGCCAAGTCGACACTTTTTGAGTTATTTGCGAGTGAATGTGTTCATTTTTCAACAAAATAACCACATTTTTCGACGGTTTTTCGCAAATAACTCAAAAAGTAAGTATTTTGTCAAAAAAAAACGTTCTCAGCAAAAATATAGCATATAAAAAAGTAAAAAAAAATGGTGTACGAGCTAGGTCTCTGGATCTCGTAGAACCAGAGTTATAGCCAATGAAAAATAGATTCGTCTTCACCAAATTTCAAATAGAATATTTCGACGTGAAATATCCAAAAAATTAAGCACTTTTTGGGGAAAACCCATTATAACTTTTTTCTTTTCTTTATTTCTTTATTATTATTTCTTTATTTCTGTTTTTACAAAAAGTTTCTAGCATTAAATTTAAGCTTACTCCCTCCGTGGCTCAGTGGTAAGAGCGTCTGCCTTTGGATCGAAAAAATCCGAAAGGTTGTGGGTTCGAATCTCACCAGGGTCAGGAATTTTTCATTTATTATAAATTAATAAATGAATATAGTTTCTGTCCTTGTGGGATCGGTACTCACCGGAGGGACCGCAGACGTTCGGATACAATTAGCGTCTCTTTGCAAAGACAATGACGTCGACTTTGCAAAGTAACAAGACACTTACTCAACACACACACTACACATGACACTATACTACATTCGCTCTCGCGAGATTTTTTTTGACACTGACGTTAGTAATTTCTTTTTTGAAAAATTCAGTTGTCAGAAGTGACTGGAAATTACTACAAAACCAACGCACCTGCTCATATCCAATATTATTAATAGTAAACAGACATAAAAATAACATCAACCTTACGCCAATCAATATTTATTTATTTAAACCATTATAATGTATTGATAGCAAATGAGAAAATTATTTATTGTACAAAATAAAAATATTTTGTAGAAATAAACTTCACAAAATTTTATGAGATTAGTAGACACTCCCACTATTTCTAATAATTCTTCTTTTTTTAATGAAAGATTAAGTTGATTTGAGTTGATTTTAGCAGTTAATAGTGTGAGGTAGGAATTTTTGTGTTGTACGTTTCCTATTCCGAATGTCTCAAAAAAAATCTCGCGAGAGCGAATGTAGTATAGGTACCTAACTGTTCAAAATTACCGTACCTACCATGCCAATGGCCATTAGTTGTCGAGGCATTAGCTAAATAAAAAAAAAAAAAAAATTTAAGCAACTTACGCTCAAATAAAGTTGGTCCCTTTTGTTTTTACAAAAAAAAATTGGGAAGACCACCCCTAATTAGCAACTTAAATGAAATTAATCGTTACCGCTCCACAAATTATTTTACTTATGTTACGTTTATATGATCTGTAAGTTTCATCGATTCAAAGTGCTTAATTTGAAAAAATTTTGTTTCAAAGTAAAATTTTTAAAAATTTAAATTTTGAAAAATATGCTTTTTTTTCAAAATAACTTAAAAATTATTAGAGATACCAAAAATCTAGAAAAACAAAAACAAGTCGGATTTGCTTTTTTGAATATCAATTATTTTTTGTTTTTCTGTTAGACAAAAATTGAATAAGATTTGGTGTTTCTAAATTTGCATACATTCGTTTTCAGTGACTCGTTCAACCCCTTTTAACTACAGCCCTTTCAATAATAAGGACGTTGAACCGATGAAACTTACAGATCATATAAACAATATATACATGAGTCAAGAAACTTGTGAAGTCGTAACGATTAAGTTCATTTAAGATACTAATTAGGGGGTGATTTTCTCGATTCTTTTACCAAAATCAAAAGGGACTAACTTTATTTTGAGCGTAACTTGTGTAATTTTGATGCTAGAATTTTTTTTATAAAACAAAAATGAAGCTTTTTTTAAACACTTTAAATAAGTTGTAATGAGTTTTCCCCGAAATGTGCTTCATTTTTGCTTATTTCACGCTAAAGTATTCCATTTGGAATTTGACGAATATGAACCTATTTTTCATTAGATATAACTCTGGTTCTACTAGGTATAGAGACGTGATATATACACCATTTTTTTAAATTTTTTACAGGCTATATTTTTGCTAAGAATGTTTTTTCGACAAAATACTTACTATTTGAGTTATTTGCGAAAAACCGTCTAAAAGCGTGGTTATTTGGTTAAAAAATGAACATATTCACTGCCAAATAAGTCGAAAAGTATTGACTTTATGAAAAAACTCTATAGAACAAAAGTTACTTAAAATTAGCCAGTTTATCCATTTCCTGACTTTATTTGGACGAATATTTTTTCACCCCCAAGAGGGGGTGAAAGTCACACCCAGGGCAAAAGCACATATCGGCACAATATCACTTTTTTTCTTTGACTTGTTAGCTATGTGTATGCCAAATTTCATATCAATCCAAGCGGTTCTTTAAAATTTAGAGATTTTGTAATATTTTACCGTTAAAGAACGGACTATATTAATATTTTTAATATTTTTCAATATTATTAATGTCTTTATCAGGTTGAAAACTTACTTTGCCTTTTAGTTGCCAGATGACGCTAGTCACCTACTCCATAAACGTCAGTTGCAATGCGGGGATAATCTTTCGTAATTTTGTCACTTACGCCTCTCTAATGATGACTCCAAATAGAGTCGAAAATCGTCGATTTAGAGTGCTGGTCTGCGCTCCCTGTTCTAAGTGAAAAATAAGACGGTTTTGCCTTCGCATTGCAACTGAATAAAAATGGAATTTTTATTTTATTTTTATATTAATCTTTACTCCTTTGAGTAACTAGGTCCATTTTCCGTTGGAATTTACCAGGTGGACAGACGGGGTCGTGAATTGTAAGTTTTTGAATTCGCTCTTGTCTTCTTCGCTTCAGGAGCCATCTGGCTTGCAATTTTTAGAAGCCATGGATGTGTTACTAGAGAAATGGACCAATAATTTTCAATTAAAAATCTTTTAAGTAATATTTTTAATATTTTTCAATATTATTAATGTTTCTATTAGTGGGTGATCGACATGCGAGCCATAATACCGCGGTTTTAAAGAACGACGGTTTTACTCGCGGCTCGTTGGTGCTGATCGACTAGCGAGCAAAACAGTCGTTGTCAACCGTCCACAGGCAACATGTCGTGACCTTGTTACTTTCTTTCATTAACCTTCGGAGTACGGAGATTATTTGACTTACTTAGATTACGATGATGGGTCAAGCGTAACCCATTTTTATTTTATTTATAAGGTTGTTTTAAATAGTCAGTATTATTAAACAGTATCTTTAATTCAACAAAAAACAAACAAAATCCTAAATTATTGTATTTAAATTTTTTAAGATGGTTACCCATGGGCATATACTAGTTCGCTCCGGCGGCCAGATTTTAATACCTTACAGAAAACGGGCATAGGCAAATTTGCTCCGGCCATATATTTGAATACAGCGGAACCTCGATAAGTCGGATTAATCGAGACTGCGGCCGATCCGAGTTATAGAAAATCCGAGTTAGCCGGAGAATATGATAAAAATTAATAAAACACGATATACTTACAGATAAACTCCATTATAATTGCAAAAACATGAAATACATAAAATATGCACAAGACATCTTAATTACGTACAGTTGTATACAGTATTGTTTATTTCTTGGTAAAAAAACTTGGTCAAAGTGAAAAAATGTTTGTTTTGTCTGATGAAAATCGGTTCGGGTTAGCCAGACTTTCGGGTTATCGGAGGCCGACTTATCGGGGTTCCACTGTCCGTATACCCGTAAACAGAGACGGCTGCGATTTACGTTTACCTACAAACATATTGAAAATATTCTTCGAAATCCGAAGACCGGGTCAGGACTGACCCGGCATCATAGATATTACGTAGAGGAAAAACTGTAATTTGCATGTTCACGAATTATATACGAAAAAATAGATTGAAACAAATAGGGAGAACTTACGATCAATCGGATTTGTAAAAAAATTATTTCATAAAATATTAAGAAATAACAGAATTTCGAGTCACGCTTGACCCAGTCTTCGTACTCCGAAGGTTAAGGAAGTTCGCAATGATTGAATTTTTTTCTTGACATCGGTTCTAGTTGAGTTGGCTTCATGTTTTTTACGATATTTAAGAGTTTAACATAAATATTATATGCGGTAAGTCGAATTGCTTTATTTTTGTACTTTGGCGATTTACATTACCATAAACAAGAACAATCTCATAAGCAATATATAATAATAATAATAAAGGTCTTTATTAGAAACAAAAATAATAATATACATACAAAATAATGAGCGAAGTTTAGCCTAGACTACTCTTACACTTAACCACAGAATAGGGAAAAATTGTTTCCTATTCTGTGACTTCTCACTAATTTAATGCTGAATTAAATTACACAAATGTTTCACTTAAATGGCACTGAAATATATAAATATATAGAATAAATTTAAATACATAAGAACAATACATTTTTATAAAAAATTAGAAAAAAAAGCATGAAGGAGAAAGAAAAGAAATTAACGAAATAAAGAAAGAAAGTAATATAAATTCTAATAAAAAGTCGCGGCTGAGAGTTCGCATATCCATGATTAAAGACTGGTCTTTTCACCTCAACGGTCGCTGAAAACTGCCGGTTTTGCTCGCCAGCCGTGATACACGCGCGGTTTTGAACGACGAGCCAAGTAAAAAATAAAACAAACTGACGAGCCAAAAGCCAGGCTCGTCGGTATATAAAACCGCAGTATTGCAGTGATACACTGGCGAGCTTTACCGACGAGCCACAAAACCGCGGTTTTACTCGCCTGTCGATCAGGGCTTTTAGGTTGAAAACTTACTTTGCCTTTCAGTTGCCAGATGACTCTAATCACCCACTCCATAAACGTCAGTTGCAATGCGGGGATAATCTTTCGTAATTTTGTCACTTCGGGCAGAGAACAGCAGACCTACGCCTCTCTGATGATGACTCCATTTAGAGTCGAAAATCGTCGATTCAGAGTGCTGGTCTGCGCTCCCTGTTCTAAGTGAAAAATAAGACGGTTTTGCCATCGCATTGCAACTGAATAAAAATGGAATTTTTATTTTATTTTTATATTAATCTTTACTCCTTTGAGTAACTAGGTCCATTTTCCGTTGGAATTTACCAGCTGAACAGACGGGGTCGTGAATTGTAAGTTTTTAAATTCCCTCTTGTCTTCTTCGCTTCAGCATCCATCTGGCTTGCAATTTTTAGAAGCCATGGAGGTGTTAGCAGGGAAATTGACCAATAAGTTTTCAATTAAAAATATTTTAGTAATATTTTTCAATATTATCAATGTTTCTATTAGGTTAAAAACTTACTTTGCCTATTTTTTTTTTGTTTTGTAGGTTATTTGTTAATATACAGGGTGTCCAGAAACTCTACCGACAAATGAAGACAGGATATTGCTCAGTTAATTTTAAGACAATTTAACCCAATTCACCTAGTCCGAAAATGCTTCTTAACGGAGCTAGAGCTCTTTAAAGATGGCGTCATGAAATTAGTATTTCTTAAATACCTCCAGAACGCTTCTATTTAGAAAAACAGAAATTGTCATGCATATTTACTTTTCAGAGGTAAATCGATTCCATCCATTGCAAATTTCTAGTACCGGTCATAGGCGTCCGTTTTGGGTAAAGCAACGTGTATTTTATCGCATAACTTTTTTGTCCTTAACTTTTATGCATTTTTGACACCGGATTATTAAATTGTGAGGTATTCTAGTACTAAAAGGTACTCTTGCTTTAAGTCCGTAGGACACACCGTTTTCTAGAAAAATCGATTTGAAAGTTTTTCGTTTTTGAAATTTGAAAAAAATTGAAAGAACTTTTCAACAAAAAACGAAGTATTTTACCAACATAAAGTAAGAGTAACTTTTAGTAATCGAATACCTCATAATTTAATAATCTAGTGTCAAAAATTCTCAAAAATTCAAGACAAAAAAGTTATGCTATAAAATAACTGTTGGACCTACCAAAAACGGACGCCTATGACCAGTACTAGAAATTCTCAATTAATGAAATCGATTTGTCTCTGGAATATAAATAAGTGTGCCAGTTTTCGTCTTTCTAAACAGTTTTTTTTTTAATTTTTTTTTTAATTCAAAAAGCGAAAAATTTTCAAATCGATTTTTATAGAAAACGGTGTGTCCTACCGATTTAAAACAAGAGTACCTTTTAGTACAAGAATACTTCACAATTTAATAATCCACTGTCAGAAATGCATAAAAGTTAAAGATAAAAAAGTTATTCAATAAAATAACCGTTGCCCTACCCAAAACGGACGCCTATGATCGGTACTAGAAATTTACAATGGATGGATTAGATTTATATCTTGAAGATAAATACGCGTACCAATTTTTGTTTTTCTTAATAGAAGCGTTCTGGAGGTATTTAAGAAAAACTAATTACAAGACGCCATCTTCAAAAAGCTCTAGCTCCCTTAGGAAGCATTTTCGGACTAAGTGAATTGGGTTAAATTATCTTAAAATTATCTGAAGAATCTCCTATCTTCGTTTGTCGGTAGAGTTTCTGGACACCCTGTATAAAATTTTCAGCTCACTCGGAATTTTTTTTCTAAAAATGCATTTGAACTTTGAAAATATGTAGAATCGAAAAAAAAAAACGGTTTGGTACGTTAGAAGTGCAAACAAAATTAGTTGGTATATTTGAGATATAAATTGAGATATAACTTTAAAACCAAGAATTACAGACAATTCTTAAAAACAAAAATTAGCCCTTCATTGATTTTATTCTACTTTCTCTAACATAGGCGTAACCAGGATGATCCTAAGGGGGGGGTTACAACTACCTGAAAGGGGGGGGTTACAACTACTGGAAGGTCTCTGAGGGCTATGGTGTTAAGCGTAGAGAGCTCAAAGTACATCACAATGGGGGGGGTTACAACCCCCAAAACCCCCCCCTGGTTACGCCTATGTTCTCTAAAGCATCTACCATTTCTATACGAGTTTTTAGTTTGGTTTTTGCTATGGAAGAAACGTTTTCAGTTTAAGAATCAGACTATTTATTCCAACGCTTTTTAGAGACCTGAGCAACACCTAGAATCTGTTAGCAATTTTTTTGGTTATATCCATTCTGTATTAATTTCCTTCCCGATTCGCCCCTCTATTGTTATACACATATGAACAGTGTGCAGTTATCTCTCCCCAACCAAATCAGGCCAAGCCAAACGATACAACCCCCTGGCAAGTATCCAAATTACCCCTCGTAAAATAATAAATATGTTAACACATAAACGATAACCGAAGTTAAATTAATAAAGATCCTTTTGGTTGCAGAAACGCAGGGCTGGCTTCCGCCACATCAGAATAAAATTTATATTTTATCGGTTATAAATATGATTCATGCGAAAGTTACAAAAAATAGTATTATAAAATCTCCAAATTCTTTTATTTTCTTTTTTTATTAATAACCACAGGCTTTTCATTTCATTTTAAAAGTATTATTTATGCAAGTCTCATGGAAAGTACAGATTCAGTATGTCGGTGTCAGTTTTTTTTAAATAGATTTTATATTTGAAAAGAGAATGAAAAACTAAATTTAGTGGTATACTGTCGAACCCGCTTATTGGAATAGCCTTTGTACCAGGCAAAAATATTCTTATAACCGGGATATTCTAATAACCGATCATTGGTGGCTAGTCGAAATAAGTGTACCGAATATACGTAATAATATTATTTACATACTATGCCAATGTGTAGTTTTACATACTATGCCAATATGTATATCATATATGTACACCTACATAATCAGTATATTATGTAAATGGTTTTAGGTCTTTTTACGTCAATAATACAGTAGTGTAACTACTACTTATCTATGTATGTGTTAAATACCAAATTACATTATATTATATATGTGAATGAATACAGTAGCAGTAGGTAATTAATATAAAATGTACGCAATATGTAGATATGTAAATATTTTCTTATTAAAATGCATATAACAAAATTACTTATTTTTCTTGAGAAATTATCGGTAATTATAGCTTTTTGTTGTTAATCCGTGCGGTCATCCTTAATCCATTGGTTGAATGGAACTTTTATTGGCGGCAAGAAATGGATGAATTGAATTTAACAAAGCCATAAGCCTCTCTGGGTGAATTCTAAATAAACTGCTTCTAACAATTTTATAGCAGGCAACAGTGCCTTTGTGTAGACAAATAAAAATTACTTTATGACCCATGCATTTGTCGGTTAAAAATCGAATTGGTACTCGTAACAAAGTAATAAATATTTATTACCCTAATAATATCTAATCCATAATCCTTGACGACTGACCATAATACCAAACATAATTTAAATTTTTAGTAAAATTGTAAAAAAAAATAGTCGTTGACCTGCAAAATATGCTAATAAGCGGTATTATCTAATTAGAACCTATGCCAATAAAAGGATAAATTTATTAAGGAGTACATGGAAACGTTTCGGGAACTCGAATTTATATTCCATAAACCGGGATATTCCTATAACAGGGAATCTAATAAGCGGGTTCGACTGTACTTTGAACTTTCGGCCAAATGATTTTTCTGCTCAAATTTTGAATTTGAATTCTGAAATTATGTGTATTGCGAAAGCTCGAAGTATTAAAATAAATGAAATACGACTTACAACTTCTTAACCACACTTTATATTTATTTTATATTTAACACTGAATATTGTTTAAGTTGTCCAATCATTTTTAATTTATTTAGAATTATAAAAAATCCAGGGCTGTATTAAAAAATATTGGAAAAATATTCCGACCCAAAAAAAACCCTGTGCAACAAATTTCTTTAAAATGGATTTTGCATTTGAAAATATAATGAAAAACTAAATTTAGTGGTATACTTTTAATTTTCGGCAAAATATTTTTTCGGGTAAAATTTGGAATTTGAATTCTGAAATTATGTGAATTGCGAGAGCTCGAAGTAAAAAAATTAAAATGTGACGTAATTTTAATTAATACCATTTTTTAATCTAAATTGTTAAAATGTTAACATTTTATTATTTTTTTTATTATGGCGACAAATAATTCATAACAAATATTCACCTTTAATTAATGAATAAATAATAAATAATAAAGAGTCCACAAAAAATGCATAACTTTAATCAACGAACTATCTTAAAAATTAAAAAAACAGAAAAAAATTTCTGGAACATAACTTTTGGATATCTTAATTCCAAAGTTTATAACGAGGAAATAAATAGTAGGGAAGAACTTCTTGGCCGGATTCGAGAGACCTTCCAAGAAATGAAGAATAACCCTAACGAGATTAGGAAGTCAATCAGACAAATACTAAATAGAGCTGGTCTTTGTCTTCAACAAGGTGGTGGCCATTTTGAACAATTACTATAGTTTTAATAAGTTATTTAAAAATTTTTTTTTTTTTAATTTTTAAGATAGTTTGTTGATTAAAGATATATATTTTTTGTGGACCCTTTATCATTTATTCATTAATTAAAGGTGCATATTTGTTATGAATTATTTGTCGCCATAATAAAAACACACTGAAATGTTAACATTTTACCAATTTAGAATAAATAATTGTACTAATTAAAATTAAGTCACATTTTAATTTTTTTTATATCAAGCTCTCGCAATTCACATAATTTCAGAATTCAAATTCAAAATTTTACCAAAAAAATTATTTTGCCAAAAATTTAAAGTATACCACTAAATTTAGTATTTCATGCTCTTTTTGAATGCAGAATCCATTTAAACAAAAATTAATGTACAGGGTGTTTTTTTGGGTTAAAACATGTTTCCAATATTTTTTAATGCGGCCCTGGATTATTTATAATTGTAAATAAATTAATTAATTGGACACCTTAAATATTATTCGGTGTTAAATATAAAATAATGATACAGTGTGTTTAGCAAGTTGTAAGTCGTATTTCAATTTTTTTTCTACTTCTAGCTCTCGCAATTCGCATAATTTCAGAATTCAAATTCAAAATTTTACCAGAAAAATCATTTTGGCGAAAATTCAAATTATACCACTGAATTTAGTTTTTCATACTCTTTTCAAATGCAAAATCCATTTTAAAAAAATTAATGTACAGGGTGTTGTTTTTGGGTCGGAATATTTTTACAATATTTTTAATCCTTACCTGGATTTTTTACAATTGTAAATAAATTAGTTGATTGTACACCTTAAAGAACATTTGCGTGCCAAATATAAAATAAAGATACAGTGTGGTTAAAAAGTTATGAACCAAATAATAAAATGGCAAAATAGATAAAACACCCAGTATCTTTGTTATTAATGGAGTAAGACCTATTAAGTATGGTATTTTTGAGACCGCCTAACTGTCCTCTTTCTACAGTTAACGTATGTTACTTTTCCAATGAAACACCCTGTATACTGTACGTTACATTTTCTTCTAATGACTTCACTCCTATTTGGATCTCTCAGAGTATTTCCTGTAATTCTTCTCAGTACTCTCATCTCTGACGTTTCCAGTAGTCTTTGTGTTGTTGCTGTATCGGGTCTTGCTTCTGATGAATATGTCATTATTGATCTTATACTGGCTTTATAAATTATTTACTTCATCTCTGTGTTAATATAACGTTTTCGCCATATATGTAGTGTTATTAGGGCATCCTGCCAGTCTATTTGCTTTTTGTATTTGATTTCTCGCTGGTTTGTCCATGTCTTCGTAGCTGGACAGTTTAATCCCAAGTTATTTTATTCCCATTACTTGTTCAAGGCTGATGCCACCAATTTCTATTTTACATCTAATTGGTTCTGGTTACTGATTACTGTTTTATGGTTTTAAGGTGTTGTATGAACTTTAATGTTGGGGTCATTTTGGAGTATATTTTCTTTGAAATCTTGAGTAATCTTTTGATTGCATCCATTTCAGAGTGGGCGGTGCTTCGAATTGTAATTTATTACATTGCTTATTACGCTCTAAATGGTAGTAAGATCGCCATCCTAATTTGTTGTTCATCTTCCTACATTTTTGTTGAAGAAATCTTTCATTTATTTCTACCAAAAGTCGTTACAAAATTTGATATTGAAGCTAAAACCGTCTCTGTTTAGGAAAGCTCGCCAACGCAAAACAGCGCTCGGGTCCTTTTGTTGAAAGACAAACCCCAGGAGGGTGGCCGGTCGTTCGACAAAATGATAGAGATTGATTAGGGGTGGAAATTGCGAAATAATTACCCAGCACTGGCTGGCGTGTTTGCTGCCAAACCAAAAATGGATTAATTCATTTTTAATACAACTTGTGCAAACAATTTCTTTATTGGGTTGTTGTAGCTGCTGGTGAATGTTTGCACGGTTTTGTTTTGTATGCCAGAAGGGCGGTAGTCGACGGTTTTTTAATTTATAATAGGCGACGGCTTTAAAATTGGACGGATTAATGCTGCACAGAGATGAAAATTTTCATAAAAAGGCAAATTTTGTTTACCTTCCTAATTATTCAATTTATATTTCAAACATTCAACTTGGTACCATTCAACCATACTACTTTTCAACCAGATATTATTTTTCTGAGGCCATAATTAGCTCGAATGACCTTTGGTTTTCTCAATATAACTTAATGTAAGTACATGGTGTTCCAAATTTGCAGGGTATACGGAAAACTAAAGAAAATAGAAAAAATGTGGTATAAGATGATATTATGACTTCTTTTTTATTTAAAGTAACAATAATTGCCCTGTTAAATCTTCAGTAGCTGCCCACATTAGTGAGATACAAGGCGATTATTGAAAAATGTCGAAACTGTCAGCAATGGTATTAAGATTTTTTTTTAAAAGACTAAGTTTTCACTCTAATGGCACATAAAACAACATAATGCTATTCTACATCCCACCAGAATGAAAACAATGGGAACCTTCTCTGGTTACACCTCCGAGGCTTCTACAATTTTGGTTGGATCAGGGAGAGCAGCATATGTGCCTCCTGATGAGAGACTAATAAGTTTCGAAACCGGTAGGGGTGCTTGCGGCACTCTCTGATTGGACTGGAATATGGTTCGGCTGTGTTTTCGTTTCGCAACGAAATTGAAAATGGTTATTCATTTTTGATTTTTTTTTTACTTCTGATAGAGATGTTATGAAGAGTACAGTGGCGCACAATAATTTTTTTAGGCATCACGCTAATAGTATAATACCATAATACCAACTTATGTTTTTTTTTCTACTTTGTAGAAAACAATTGTACTTAAAGTCTGGATATTGGCAGATAGAAATGAACCCAGTAGATAAGCAGGGGACAACCTTCACCACAGGTTCTGTATTGTGGCAATTCAATATTATGTCATTTAGATTCTGTAATGCTCCTGCGACATTCGAGAAGCATAAAAATGTATTCGAGAGGGTTGATTTGGAAAACGTGCCTGCTATATTTAGACGGCATAGAGATCTTAGGAAAGACTTTTGAAGACCGTTTGAAGAATCTAGAAGACGTTTTTAGTCGACTTAAAGCTGCTTAAGTACTGCCATGTATTTCGAAGTAAAGTCAATTAACTGGATAAGTGAAAAATCAAGTCCTTGAAGGAATGACCAAAACGAACTGACAAAAAAACAAGTGAGAAGGTGATGTTCATTAAGAAGTTTGCAGATATCGCTAAGACATAAACGCGACTTACAGAGGAAGCAACATACTACTGCTGGGATAGAAACTGCTAAACTGTATTTGAAAAATTAAAGAAGCAAATTATTGCGTCATGAGAAGAAAACTTCTACCAGGAATGCAATCAGTAGTCACGTCTATCAATACGTCAATGGAAGGAAGTTTTTAATACGAACCGACCATGCTGGCCTTAAGTAACTAATACTAGAAATAAGAAACCAAGAAGAATCCAGAGAGTTAGATAGCCGAATCGATTCCAAGAATTTAAAAATACTATATCAAAATTGACCATCCGGCAGGGATCAGTCACGGGAACGTTGATTCTCTTTCTAGAATGCCGTGACCTGCAGAGTGTTCCCACTTCAACAAAATAGAATCCAAAGAAGCAACAGTGCTAAGACGACTGTGGTCTACTATGTATCAATAATTTTCAAACGAAGTATAATACGCACAGTAAATTATTTGTTCGAAGAGATTTATACTTATTTTTACATAAGTTACCTTATTACATTTTGTAATTTAACTTTTAAGTTGAAGCAACGAGACAATTAGGTATTTTTCCACGTAGTGGGAAATACATTTCTATGTATTTAATACAGGTATTAAAAATATGAGCAATATAATTAATATTGAGTATGAAGGACCATAAACACACAAAAAGTATATCAAAACTTGATAAACATAGTCAAAAATAAAAATAAAATAAAAATTACATTTTTATTCAGTTGCAATGCGAAGGCAAAATAATCTTATTTTTCAATTAGAATACGGAGCGCAGTCCAGCCCTCTGAATCGACGATTTTCGACTCTTGTTGGAGTCTCATCGGAGAGAATGTAGGCCAGCTACTCCATACTCCAATTGACCAACACCGAGAGTTCATAGTCAAAAATAATTTAGAAATAATTTTATAAAGCTTTATTTCGCCAATCCATACCTGACTAAAATACCAAAAATATCTTAGCAAATTAGTCGCTAGGTTGCCAATTGTTTTAACAATCGGCGGCTTTCAGAAACTCACGTGTTTCGCTTTAGTTCCGCCAAAAGTCAAC
The DNA here is from genome assembly GCF_917563875.1 of Diabrotica virgifera virgifera. Lineage (NCBI taxonomy): Eukaryota > Metazoa > Arthropoda > Insecta > Coleoptera > Chrysomelidae > Diabrotica > Diabrotica virgifera. The sequence goes on from NC_065444.1 coordinate 258,581,053, forward strand.
CGACAAAGGATGTCGTATCTTTTAACCTCAAAATAAAACGATAATGAATAGGTGCTTTATATTTAAATGCTTCCTGTCTTCAAAATAACCAATATTTCAGGCCATAATTAGAATGTTTTCAGGGTGTTAAGGCGAAATTCTGTTGACTAGCGACTGAAGATGCCTTTTTGACAAGTTAATGTTTCATTAAGAAGCGGTGAGGTTGATTGAAATTATTAGCTTTGAACATATGTTCGGAAAAGATTCGTTTAATTGAGAAGCGTACACACATATTTTTATATGAAGAAATAAACCTAGTTTTTTATTTTTCAAATAATTTGTTCAAATTTTTGTAACTAGTAGGTCTGGATCCTGCGTATGAAAAAAAAGTTGATTAATAGCAAGCTGAAAATTTGTTAATAGCTTAAGGGTGTCTAGTCAGATAAACTTTGATATATGGGAACACTGGAACAGGGGCAGTTTTAATTGTGGAACAGGTTAAAAATTTGGAACGTCACACCACGAAAACGGCACATTTATTTTGTCCGACAGAACAGACTTAAACTCTCCGAACAGAGATTAAACTCTCATGAAAAAATCATATATTATATTTGCTTGATTATATTTATTTTCTGCTGGTTTCTAAGAACTGGTATGAGCTGTCATTAAATGATTAAGATTTACGTTATTTATTAGTCGTAGATAAAATATTTTTAATGCATAATAAAATTTATATAAATTATAATTTGCCAATTATAATTAAGAGCGTAGACGTAAATATTTTACGGCTATCCCTACTTTTTCTTACTTTTCACGGCAAATTACGTGTAGTAAAATTCTCACTGGTATGAAGATGTAAACATTACTTGACAATTGCGTTGTCATCATTAACATAGAGATGGCTATTTCGTTCAGTTTTTGAATGTTCTTGGATAACCGTTACTTGTATAATCGCTTAAATTATTAATGCAGTTAATTAATAGGATTATTTTTTCACTAACTATGTATTTAGTGATTACAATAATTTATATACTATAGAATAAAAAATAATAGTCGAGAAAAGAGAAAAAATGATAAAGTGATTTTAATATTATATATTGTTACTATGGAACTCTTAGATAAATTTTGAACATATTTAAGAACAAAATACTTGGATCACAGAATATACCCTGGTGTATTCTGTGCTGGGATCTTCCATTAATAATAAACAATAAATAACTTTTTATTAATTTCACATCTTAAGAGGAAACAGTAGCGATCAACAGGTAGCGAAAACGCGTTCCAAAATTGCGGCTGTAATTTTGAATATTTTTTCGAGATATTTGGCACACGTATTCGTAATATAATAAAGAATGGCGGTACAGAGCCCAATTTGAAAAATATATTAATATGTGGAAATTACTCTGTAATTAAATACAATATTAAAAAAACGAGCCTGTACCGCCATTAAGAAGAACAAAAAAATACACTTTCTTCAAATAAACTTTTTTATCCGATGCCTAGATTTTGTGTCATTTTGGAACTACTAATGAAATAAAAAATTTTAGTAGTTCCAAAATGACACAAAATCTAGGCATCGGATAAAAAAGTTTATTTGAAGAAAGTGTATTTATTTGTTCTTCTTAATGGCGGTACAGGCTCGTTTTTTTAATATTGTATTTAATTTCAGAGTAATTTCCACATATTAATATATTTTTCAAATTGGGCTCCGTACCGCCATTCTTTATTATATTACGAATACGTGTGCCAAATATCTCAACAAAATATTCAAAATTACAGCCGCAATCTTGGAACGCGTTTTTGCTACCTGTTGATCGCTACTGTTTCCTCTTAAACAAATATTATTTTCAGTTAAAAAGTTTATTTCATATCTTAAACAAAGTTTATTAAATTAATAAACAAATCCAAATATTCCTGAAGCAGTGTCAAATATTTAGTAGGCTTGTTTGTCAGTGTCACTATATTGTCACCATATTCGGTTCGACTGAGTGCGTTGAGACAAATGTTCGAATGTTCGATTTCGAAAATATCATCACGGACATGGTGCTCATTTTTTTCGAATTCTGGAAAAACTAATAATTTGAATATGTATAAAGTACCCCGCACAAACCTTATGGAAATTAGGTCCCAGTGGATTTCGTTCATACTTTGGGAAAATACTCTTTGAAGCATCCTGATAAAAAGTTCCCATGGGCACAACTCAATCGTATAAAAGATTTTTAAGATATAGAGGCACAAACTCGGAAAATTATAAGATTTACTGGGTATTCCAATTCCCTGGAGTTGCTGGTTATCTGGCAACATGTAGAAGTTTGGAACAAGGAAAAGTACTAGTAGTCTAGGATTTTTTCCTGATTATAAAATGGCGACCTTGACCTTCAACGGACGTCATCTTCTAGAGTTTCGAGGGTTTTCGGCATTAAATTGATATAAACAGATTACTCATGGGTTTTTAGGATCGCTAAACACGAATATGCCATCAGAATTGACCTCCGGATGACGTGGTGGCCAGGGCCACTGCAGGGACGTCATCTTCTAGAGTTTCGAAGGTTTTCGGCATTTAATTGATGCAAATGAATTACTGGAGAATTTTTGAGGTCGCTAAACACGAATATGCCACCAGAACCGACTCCCGGAGCACCTGGTTTCCAAGGTCAACAAAAGGCGCTCTTGGAGTTTCGATGGTCTTTGGTACTACATTAATGCAAACGGATCATTTATAGGTTTTTGGGGTTGCTGAACACGAATACGTGATCAGCACAGACACAGGAGCACCTGGCGCCTAAGACAGGTTCTGGAGTTAAAAACCTAAGAATAATCCATTTGATTCTTCCAAAACTCCAGAAGATAACCTGTCTTAGGCAACAGGTGCTCCTGTGTCTGTGCTGATCACCTATTCGTGTTCAGCAACCACAAAAGCCTATAACTAATTCGTTTGCATTAATGTAGTACCAAAGACCCTCGAAACTCCAGGAGCCCCTTTCATTGACCTTGGAAACCAGGTGCTCCGTGAGTCGGTTCTGGTGGCATATTCGTGTTTAGCGAGCTAAAAAAACCCTCCAGTAATTCATTTGCATCAATTAAATGCCGAAAACCATCAAAACTCTAAAAGTTGACGTCCCTTGTAGTGGCCCTGGCCACCACGTTCTCCGGAGGACAATTCTGATGGCATATTCGTGTTAAGCTATCCCAAAAACCCATGAGTAATCTGTTTATATCAATTTAATGCCGAAAACCCTCCAAACTCTAGAACATGACGTTCGTTGAAGGTCAAGGTCAAAGTAAAGGTCGCCATTGGATAGCCAGGAAAAAATCCTAGACTACTAGTACTTTCCTTTGATCCAAACTTCTACATGTTGTTAGATAACCAGTAACTCAGGGAATTGGAATACCCAGTAAATCTTATAATTTTCCGAGTTTGTGCCTCTCTATATCTTGAAAATCCTTCATACGATTGAGTTGTGCCCATGAGAACTTGTTATCAGGATGCTTCAAAGAGTATTTTCGCAAAGCATGATCGAAATCCACTGAGACCTAATTTCCATAACGTTTGTGCGGTTTACATTTGAAGAATTTAAACGCAGAATGAAAGATTACATCATTACTGAGGGTAGAAAGTCCCTTAGAATAAACAAAAATTTTCTGTTGAATGAGATAATTGAAATTAAAAATCACACTAAATTTTCGTTTCTTTTTCAGCCCTGTAACGTATTAAAATAAACATTATAGAAGTTTTCAGGGACTTTCTACCCTCGGCAATGATATAATCTTTCATTCTGCGTTTAAATTTCTCAAAAATACTTATTAGTTTTCTCAGGATTCGAAAAAAATGAATGCATTTAAAAAGCATTGGAACGAAATTCTGCACCTATGCTCCTAATTACCTACTTTTCGGTTTAAATCGGTTTATAAGCTAGATAAATATAACTCCCATATTGACTATCAAGTTGAAAACTTGAAACTATACCACGACGAGTTGGAAAATTGTTCACAACAAAATTGTAAACCCCAAACGAGTCTAAATCCCGTGGGATTTGTCAAAGAGTCCCACTTGCAGCAGCGACTGATCCATCTGAACAAGTGAAATAAATGTATTTGAAGTTTGGGGGAGAGAGCCAAGATCAATGTCTGCTATAATGTTCCGGAAATTGTTTTGCCAACTGAAAGTCATATTTTATTGGGTCGATTATTGTAAATAATGCCGTTACCGAAATAATAGTGAATCAACGTAAATAAATAAGCGAGCCGAGCTATTATTCTGTTTGTTAAAATATATATTCTATTGCTCACTTTTTCAAAGCTCCTTTGATTCTGCACTTAACACGTTAAGTGCCGTAATGTACAGTAAAAAATTAGTATTTCAGGTCAATACAGTTGAATTGAAAAACATTTCAAATCGGGAAAATTTTACGTTCTGTATATATTTCAATATATGTTTTACTTAAAATAAAGTACCTTATGTAGACTGGTGACTGTGAACTCTGGTATTCTGTATAGAGGAGAGGAAGTATTTAAAACCCACAGGAATGATTAATGATAATGAGAAAGAGACTTAATATAAAACGCTGGAGCTCAAGTAGAACGACTTTGCAATATGGATACCAATTCCCACTTAGCAGAAACATCTACATGGAAATAGAGGAACACAAAACCTAAACTGAGACCAGAGATATGTCTGAATCATAAAGCAAATCACACGCTTTTTTACACCAAACCACTTTGCTATCAAAGATGATAAGGGTACTGTACACAGTTCTAAAGAAGATATATTACACATGTGGAAAGAAGATTGTGGACGGTTGACGTTGAAAGAGAGCACAGACTCCCCACCACAATACAAGGACAACAGTTTTGAGACAGAGCCTGGCTCAAAAGTGAAGTTAAAGCAGCAATTCTAAACCGTTAGTTCAGAGTATCAGTTCATCTTTTTTCAGTACCCTGTCCGATTATCGAATGTTGGCGATTATATTTACAATAATAACTTTCTCTACGGCGACAGTCGAAACAGATTAGCTGATGTCTCTCGATACCACTATCCGAGATTTTGGAGCCTGGATGTTCTTCTTCGGCCTGGGCCACTTCTTCCGCCGATCTCAGATTCTCTTCAGAGAAATTTGCCAGAGAGTGTGGGAGATAGGCAGAGCTGAGCCGGGTACTGCTAAATTGTACTCGGGTACAGAGTCCCGGGTACTTTTCATATTTTAGGAACGAGTATAGAGTACCGAGTACATTGCTCCAGAAAAGTACTCAGAATACAAAACTCAAAGTACAATTACCCGAATTTCTCGGGTACTTATTTCGAGTACATTCGAATATAGAACCCGAATAAAGGTAAGAAGGTAATAATTATCTCTGCATCTCTAAACATATTTATGAACCATGAAAATATAAAATAACGTAGGTACAATTCCAACTGAAATAAAAAAAGAATTTTAAAAATAATAACACTCAGACTCACTGAATAATTTTATTTGTTTTTAAGATAACTAATTTTTCAAAGTTTTCATCAGCTCGAGCATTTCTTCGGGAGCTATTAATTATTGTGGCATAAAAGAATAGGCGTTCTACAGGCGCAGAAGAAGGCAAGCATGTATTATATCTTCGAAAAACTTTTTTAATTATAGGAAACTCATTTAACGAACTCAAACAATTTTTCTTGCCGTCTAGAAATTCAACAAGTTCTAGTTCTATTTTTGATGTTTTGATTATTTCATTTTCAGACGATTGAGACTGATGATATTGGTATCTTGTGTCTTGTTTAGGTGGATACTCTGGTTCATTGAAATCGAAAAAGCCAATCATCAAAAGAAGTTACTTTTTCAGCAGCGTTAATCACTATCTCTTTCAAAGGGTCCATATAAAATTCTGCATTTTTTAAGACATTCTAGCAACGCAATTTAAACTTAGGATGGATAATTGCGGATAAAATGGCCTTTTCCGATGACAAATTAAGTATTTCAAAGAATCTTTTCTCCAAGCTCTGCATACATATTTTTAGAAAAAATTCACCGCCGGAACTCAGTGTTTGAAGCTTTAACTTTTCCTATTTATTCCTCAAAGATAGCAGACTTGGAAGTAAGTACCCATAATATACATATTCTTCTTGCAGAACATCGATGGTTGTAGTGAAAGGTTTCAAGATCATACAGTACTCCTCTAAGTACAGCAATTCGGTTTCTTTAAAGTTTTTTCTAAAAGAGACGGTAGCTTTTCTTTTTCACTTAAAATTTGCTAAACCGAGTCATAATAAGCGTTCCATCTTGTTAGAGCTGGATAACTTTTTACGAATGGACTGATACTCAAAACGGCGTTTTTGCGTGTTGCTAATAATTTGCTCTCCCACATGCAGCGACAAGTTTAGACTTTCAAAAAGTACTCGGAAAATGTACTCGTGTAATAAACGCGGGTACCGGGTATTTTAGCCCATATGCTACGGGTACGAGTACCGAGTACTTTATTAAAAATGTACCCGGGTACTGGGGTACTGAGTACCCAAAATGTACTCAAAGTATAAAATTTCGAGTACTTGTACCCAGGTATGGCCCAACTCTAGAGATAGGTAAATAGCCTGAAGATTAGAAAAAATCACCAACCACAAAAAGGGAGTAAAAGATTTATGTAGGAACTATCGCTCCATTACACTCATTATACACTGAAGCAAAATATTTTTACACATAATGCTAGAAAGGATGCAGCCCTTTTTACTTTAACTTTGTTTGAAATGGCACCATCTGATACTTTTAATTAAAACCTTATACAATAACAATGCCAGAGTAACAGTAAATGGGGAATTAAATGAAAGTATCAGGGTACTAAGAGCCTGAGACAAGGCTGCATACTAAGCCCAATTGTATCCAACATATATGGTAAATGGATAATGCGGAAAGCTACTTAATTCTAGAACCATGGCGTCACTATCGAAGGAACAAAGATCTGCAACCTGAGATATGTAGATGATACAACCATCCCCGCTAGTCCTGAAGTTGAACTGATTTACCTGCTACAACTTAGTGACAAAATAAGCTTAACTATGGATTTTAAAATAAACAGAAACAAAACAAGAATCATGATAATTGACAAAGTTAACAACAATCAAAGTCATCTACGGATAATAAACAATTTCTCAGTTGTAGGTAAAATTATGCACCTGGGCTCTATACTAACGAACAAGGGGGTTGTACTGAAAAAATAGAGCTCTGGTCAGCAATTACAAAAATCTCTATGGCAGAATTATCAAACATTTGGAAAAGCCATGAAATACCTATCGGTAAATAAAACTAAGGCTGGTAAGAAATTTAGTTTTTTTTTCAGTTTTTATGTACCTATGCATCGGATCCCTGGATTCTTATAGGGGAATATAAAAAAGTTATAGCTGCATTTGAAATGTACTACATATGAGGCAAATGCAAAGAATACTATGGATAGCCCGAAGATCAAATCAATATAATATACTAAATCAGATAAACGTAAAGAAACGACTGAGATGCAAATAATAAAACACGTAATAGGCCAGTAAGTTTGGATACACGTTTCGAAGAAATTGTCTTGAAAAGCTGACTATCCAGGACAAGGAGGTAGCGGATTTACTGTCATAATGGCAACTAATAATTTCATGATATCTCACGATTACTGTATCAGGTTAACAACTAGAAGAAGGAGAAGATATGTCGACTGCCTGAGTCGTCATGTTGACCCAAGATACGAGCACCTTCTCGATTTGGAGACATCTTAAAATAATACTTGAACATAAGACAACAAAAAATATACAAAAAACTTAAAGAGAAGAACATTGATATCTGTGTTCTTCATGAGAGAAAGAAAAATGGAAAAGAAAAAACTATGTTTGATAACTAGTTAAGAGGATCGGTACGTTTTTTTCGGCTGTAATGCTATTCAAATGGGGATTCATTTATTTCGAATCCTGAGAAAACTAATAAGTATTTTTAAAAAATTTAAACGCAGATTGAAAGATTACGTTATTAGCGAGGGCCGAAAGTCCCTGAGAACTTCTATAATGTTTATTTTAATAAGTTACAGGGGTGAAAAACTAAGAGAAAATTTAGTGTTATTTTTAATTTCAAATATCTCATTCAAACTAAACTTTTTATTTATTCTAAGGAACTTTCGGCCCTCGGTAATAATTTAGTCTTTCATTCTGCGTTTAGATTTTTCAAAAATATTTGTTGGTTTTTTCAGGATTCGAAAAATATAAGCACAATGTCCGTGGTAATTTTTTCCAAATCTATCTTTGTCATACAACGCACTTAGTCGAATAGAATATTGTCAGTCAGACACTGACAATCAGTGACAATTTTAAATAATTATTTGACATGAATCGGGAATATTTTTAGTTGTTGATTAAATAATATTGACATATAGTGTATTTGATAAATAATTGATTTAAGAGGTGAACTTTATAAAAAGTTATTTATTGTGTATTATTTATGGAAGATAGAAGCAGAGAATACATCAAGATATATTCTGTGATCCAAGTATTTTGTTGTTAAAGATGTTCAAAATTGTAAGCGTTCCATAGTAACAATAAATTATTAAAAAATCACTTTAACACTTTTCCTCTTTTCTCGATTGAGTATTAGTTTTTGTTGTAGGTACATATAAATTATTACAATCACTGAATACATAGCTAGTGAAAAAATTATCACATTTATTAACTGAATGAATAATTTGCAATTATACAAAAAATAACAGTTATCCAAGAACATTCAAAAGCCATCTCTTTAAGCTAGTTATGGCATTGTCAAGTAGAATGACATTCTAGTAATATGTACATATCCATACCCACGGTTATTAGACTTTATTACGGTTGTCTTGTCCAACGGTGGTGGGGAGACTTATATTTTTGACTTTACGTCACAAGAGTTTACAGTCCCATATTTTTAAATGATTTTCGATCATTGAATGTGTGTTATTGTGTATATTATATGTGTATTATTTGTGTTATTATGAAATAATTAGACAAATAGTACACATTTTATCTTATACCGGGTGGTGATTCGTAAAAAGAGCCATAGGAAACTCAATGTAAATTCTGAATTGTTGAATTCCTGCTTCCCTAATTATTTTACATCAAAAGTCATGAGAGAATACTTGTAGAGAATTAAAATCTGTATTAAAATCAAAAGTTCAAATTGTTCTACGATTTAAATGCATTCCAAAATTTTGAAAAATATGATACATTTGCCACAATAGGTATGCGTGTAAAGTAAGGCCACACGTTACTATTTAACTGACAGTGCTCATACCATTGACTGAATAAAAAAATCTTTATTATTAATCCTTTCTCCGCAACTGAGGGTATCTTATCAACTGTATTGTTTTTAAACAATAGATGATAAAATAAAAATATTGACAGTTCAAAAATGTGAACATTATTGCATTGTGTGTGGCCTAAGTTTGGGCTGAAAACTAAAATGTATTGCATTTTTACAAAAGTTTGGAATATGTTTAATTACGTAGACCAATTTTAACCGTTATTTCCAATACAGATTTCAATCCTCTACAAATAGTTTCTAATGTCTTTTGATGTACAATAATTATTAGGGAAGCTGGAATTCAACAGTTCAGAATTTTACATTGAGTTAATGCAAAATTTTGACGCATGTCAAAATTCTCAATGTGTTTTAATTGTATTCATTTTTTTCGAATCCTGAGAAAACTAATCAATATTTTTGAAAAATTTAAACTCAGAATGAAAGACTACATTACTACCGAGGGCTGAAAGTACCTGAAAACTTCTATAATGTTTATTTTAATAAGTTACAGGGCTGAAAATAAAAGAGAAGTGTGATATTTAATTTCAAATATTTCATTCAATAGAATCTGCTTGTTTATTCTAAGGGGCTTTCCGCCCTCGGTAATAATGTAATCTTGCATCCTGCGTTTAAATTTTTCTAAAATACTTGGTTTTCTCAGGATTCGAAAAAAATCATATTACGATTCAAATGACAGTAAACTCTCGTGACGTAATCTCACCCTTAATTTTCATTGGTTAGTCGATTTAGGCAACCGTAGTAATGTCTAAGAACCGTGATCCATACCAGTGTGAATTTTACTGCACGTAATTTGACATGTAAAGACAGAAAAGGTAGGGATATCCGTAAAATATTTGCGAATTATGTACCCATAGCCTTAATGTTCGACAGCGGTGTTGCAAAATAAATCAGAGCCATGTTTTTTATCTTTTATTTTTGACATATATATTCCAAAAATATATTTTTCCGCAAATCGCCAGGAAATTTTGACATTCCTGTCAAAATTTTTTGAAGAAAAAGTCAGGACTTCCTTACTGTAAGGAAATGTCATTTCCTTACTGTAAGGAAATGATATTTCCGTACAGTTGTTAGTGTTCTACATAAATGATAGAAAACATTGTCAAGTTTGACAATTCAACCTCAATACGTTTCCATAGTAACCCAAGTAATTTTATTAGGAATTTCAAAGCACCATTTATTTGGGAATAAAATTATCGCGTTTTTTTTAAATCAATCAATATCTGTCGAATTTTAAACGATTTGCGGAAAAATAGTATGTTTACCTCGTAGGAAAAGCCACATTCCTGGACTCTGTGTTGCTAAGTCTCGGCTTGCGCCTTGACTTAGCAATCTTCACAGTCGTCCAGGAATGTTAAGCTTTTCCTACCCGGTAAACAATGTACTATTTTCTCTGCTGAATCGTTTATTATTGAGATTTATAAGATATGTAAATTTCTTAGGTGAAGTTTAATAACTTTTTTAACTGCAATTACAACAATCTATATTTACATAATCCAACTTCCTTTAAACCGTTTATCTAGCTATCAGAAGAAGAGAGTTGTTCAAAATCGAAATCCTCATTCCATCGGCTTTCGCTGAAGTACGTTAGAGGGAGAGAGAGACTTTCTACGTTATATACTTGAACACAAACAGAATCGGAGAAATCCGAAATTGAACGCCTAAAATGCTAATTCGGACGCCTCTCCTCGGGAAGTGGTTAAACTGCACAAACAGCGTCTATTATATGCGCAATAAGACCTCTCCTGCTCTAATACGATCTCAATTTAGTTTAGTTCCGCTCTGTTACACGGGTCGCGTGGCAATCGCGTTGTGAAGCCGCCCCTTTCCCTCCCGCGAGCCTCGAAGAGTCCCGCTTTATGCCACCACGGCCGCTCCCCGCCACCCACTAGGCATTTGTCACTACAATTGCCATAGACGATTAATCATTAGCCGAGTTATTTAATCCCTTAATCGATTTAATTTCTTATCTTGATTGAGGAATTACTAAATTATCGAACTGGATAAAGAATAAGCCAGACGAAACGTTTCAACCCTTTAGAGATATAAATAAATTAAACAGAATATTATAATGTTATGATGTAAAGAAGATGTCTCTTTGGGCATCTCAATTTTTTAGTATCTTTAAGAAAATCATAAAATATACGGCATTCTTTATCTACATTATTGTGACGTTTCATGAAATGTTATTCTTAAAGTAAATAAAATTTAGCTCATACAAAGACTTTTCATAAAAACTTATTATACACTGACAAAAATAATAGGCAAAGTATTACTCATAACCACCTTCTTTTTCTTAAAGTACCTGATTAATAGTCTAAGAGCTAGTGAACGGTCGTCCTGTAAGGCTAGAATTTTTTCTAGTGATAATTCATAGCACACCAAGGCTAAAAACCATGACCTGGCAGGCCTCAGCGGTGCACGTGTATCTACCAGGTAAATCGAAAAGTGCAAAGGACATCGCACACATCTTATGGAAAATATAATGTCACTCAAATTCAATAAAATTTATACGAATAGATTCGTTTTAAATTAACGGTCAAATCTTATCATTGCGCCAACTCTTAATTATGATTAATTACGGCGCAAATTGCAATTAAAGTTTATCGAAATCACATTTTTGGAGTCAGTAAAACTGTCAGTTACAATCACTATTGCTCTGGGTGCTATTCAAAAGAGCTTAAACCCCGCTGGGCCTAAGCGGATTAGTGAAACTAATCCGCTGATTTATGGAGTACCGACAATTTGGGTATTATAAAATATTTTTTTCTCTCTAACTTATGTACGTATCCATTTGATTTCAGATTTATTTATATCAATTTCTGCTCTTATTATTGAAAATATGGTGTTGGCGCAATGATAAGATTTGACCGTTAATTTAAAACGAATCTATTCGTATAAATTTTATTGAATTTGAGTGACATTATATTTTCCATAAGATGTGTGCGATGTCCTTTAGGGGGTAAAATAAACTTTCTCCTGTAAGGTTTAAATTTAAGTATGTGTTTGAGTAAGTCATTTAGAAGAAATGTGTACAATGACAGGCGATTCTGAAGAGCATAAGACCTTGCCAGGCGAGGGGAAGGGTTAGGGGTTTTTCCTAAAATTATTTTTTTTGCATCGAACAAATTTTTTTTAAAGTTTTTTGAATCATTCCAAACAGAAAAGGTCTTTAGTGATTTTTCTCTTAAGTTAATAGTTTTTGTTATATAAGCGATTGAAAATTTTGAAAATTGTGGAATCGGCCATTTTTAACCCTAAATCGGACATTTATCTAAAAATTTCAATGTTGCCAATGTAAGTAGATATTCTTTAAACATTGACTGATAAAATTCCGAATTTTTTTTGCACTAAACTATCGAAAACTCCTTTGTTTTTTTAATTGCTAATCAAGCGGACGCGACACTGTAGTATAAGTGAAGACGTTTGAGTTTGCATAAATTCATTATCTCGAAAATGGGCAAATTTCAAGAGAAATCCTCAGACAGGTCGATTTTTATTTTTAAATTAGGACTTTTGGCATATATATAATACTAGTGACGTCATCCATCTGAGCGTGATGACGTAATCGATGATTTTTTTAAATGAGAGTAGGGGTTGTGTGATAGCTCCTTTGAAAGGGTATTTAATTCTCTATTCAGTAATATAAACATTAACATAATTATTTATACAGGGTGTACAAAAAAATTTTTTTTATTAAATTAACTTTGATTAAATTTGACAAATAGAAGAAAAATGTTTTTTGTACACTCTGTATAAATAATTATGTTAATGTTTACATTACTGAATAGAGAATTAAATAACCTTTCAAATAAGCTATCACACAACCCCTACTCTTATTTAAAAAAATCATCGATTACGTCATCACGCCCAGATGGATGACGTCACTAGTATTATATATACCAAAAAGTCCTAATTCAAACATAAAAATCGACCTGTCTGAGGATTTCTCTTGAAATTTGCCCATTCTCGAGATAATGAATTTATGCAAACTCAAACGTCTTCACTTACACTACAGTGTCGCGTCCGCTTGATTAGCAATTAAAAAAACAAAGGAGTTTTCGATATTTTAGTGCAAAAAAACCTTCGAAATTTTATCAATCAATGTTTAAAGAATATCTACGTACATTGGCAACACTGAAATTTTTAGATAAATGTCCGATTTAGGGTTAAATATGGCCGATTCCACAATTTTCAAAATTTCCAATCGCTTATATAACAAAAACTATTAGCTTAAGAGAAAAATCACTAAACACCTTTTCTGTTTGGAATGATTTAAAAAACCTAAAAAAAATTGTTCGATGTAAAAAGAATAATTTTAGGAAAAACCCTTAATCTTTCCCCTCGCCTGGCAAGGTCTTATGCTCTTCAGAATCGCCTGTCATTGTACACATTTCTTCTTAATGACTTACTCAAACACATACTTAAATTTAAACCTTACAGAAGAAAGTTTATTTTACTCCCTAAATTTGCACTTTTCGATTCACCTGGTAGATACACGTGCACCGCTGAGGCCTGCCAGGTCATGGTTTTTAGCCTTGGTGTGCTATCAATTACCACTAGACAAATTTCTAACCTTACAGGACGACCGTTAGTCGGAGGGTTCACTAGCTCTTAGACTATAAGTCCCCTTGACGTTGACTACTAACATGGAAAGACTATCTCTGTCTTGAGCTGAGCTATTTTGAACAGTTGTTCGACCCTCCTTATCCCGGTCCAATCTCTGATATTCTTCAACCATGAGGCTTGTTTTCTACTAATTCCACTGCGTCCTTCGATTTTATTTGTTCTTCTTCTTCTGTTTTTATTCGTTATTGGTTAGTAGTTTTGTCAGCGCCAACGTCTCACGTCTATACCTGAGCACCGGTCTAATTACTGTTTTATTATATCTTGATTTTTAATGTTAGTGTTAGGCTTTTAAATTTAATGGTGTCGTGGAGGCTACACATACATCTATTTGCTGCCTGAATTCTGCCCTTTATCTCTTCCGAAATATCGTTATCTGTAGTGATTGTAACTCTAAAATATTTAGAACTTTCCACTTTTTAAAGTTATATAGGTCTATTATAACATTTTGTTCTAATTATATCTGGTCTCTTTTGTCTGTTTGTACATATATTTGGTTTTCTCTTCATTGACCCTTAAACCAGTTTTTTTTACGTTTACCTTAATTTATTTAAAATTTCGTTCACGTTAGTGACTGTGTTTCCCACAATGTCAACCGTGTATCTTCTTCTCGATGTGCCTATCCCTGACGAATGTTGGCGATCATCATGACAATCTTTATTTTATGTGCAGCAGAGTGGAAAAGCTGCACAGATATTGTGTTGAACCAGGTTCTTAGGTTCTTCGACCAGGATGTTATTCTTCTTTCTGAACCAAGCTTTCCAAATATCCTTCGTTGCAGGATGGCTTGTAGGAGAGCATATCTGGGTTCATTTCGCATAATATGTCCAAAGTATTCTAACTTTAGAGATTTGATGGTGGTCAGTATCTCTCGGTTCTTCTTCATTCTTCTGAGGATCTCTTCATTTGTAACACGGTCAAACCACGGGGAATTCTCCGATATATCCACATCTCAAATGCTTCTAATCCTAATACTAAGTTTTCAATCTAATAGTACATAAAATAACATTAAAAATATTACTCTACATCCCACCAGATTGAAAACAATGGGAACCCTCTCTGGTTACACCCCCGAGGCTTCTAAAATTTGCAAGCGATACGGATGCTGAGACTAAAGAAGATAAGGGAATTTTACAATTTATAATTCACGTCCCATCTGCTCAGCGCGGTAAAGTTACAACGAGAATGGTTCCCTTTATACAATATATAATACCAAATGGTTCCCAATCAGAGTAAACATGTAAATCAAAAATCCATAAGGAAAAATTTTCTCCCGTAACTGGCTGTATACCATTAATTACAAAAATTGAAGAAAGACTTCTGTGTAAAAGGTATATTTATTAAAATCCCAATAAAGGGCTACATTAAAAGACAGAACGTTTTCGCTCTAAAGAGAGCATCATCAGTGTTCTAAGCAAGCTCTACATGCTAAGCCACCAAAAATACATAGGTTAAAACCCTTAAAACGCCGACCAAAAGTCTTACATTGGCGTGTATTATGTTAAACCCTGGCGATGGGTGAAAATGGAAAAGATATACCTCACAGCATTATATGACTCTACCACATGTATGTGGGTGGTTGAGTTGATTTCTCTGTCTTCACAAAGAGAAAGGTGAAAGCCAACTGATTCCAAAGCATAAATGGTCGCCTTTGTCGCATTCTCTCCCAAATGATCTAGTAGTTGCGACACCAGATTTGTGATAAGACAATCCCAGTTCATATCCTAGCCATCCTAATAATTATGGCCGGTAAATGAACTCGGATTGCTCGATCAATCTTAGTGTGATAACCAATAAAACTACATAAACCATTTTAGTGATAATGGTTAAATGGCTTCACCGATTTTGATCACTAAACATGAGTTTGAAACGTAATGACAAGTAGAATTTGATTCATCTAAGGTCAAGTATGATAACTGAAGGTATTACAAGAATTAATGAACTTGAAAAACCGTTTTTCCCATAAGAAATAGATTTGATCATATTTATAAAGCCTATAACTTAAAAATTCGAATTTTTCCAGATATGTGGTATACACTGTTTGACGGGTCTAGAGTTCTCCTACAAACGCTTAGTTATTGTCGTAATTCGTAGGTTGAAATTTTGAGTAATTGTCAAAAAACCAAAATTTGCAAAGTTTAGTTTTTCAGTTTTTCCGCTATACTGAGCCGTGTGTGTGTATATCTGATATATACACCCAAAAAATATGCAATTTTGTATCTACCAAGCCCTATAGCTGGCTTATGGGTGGTCAAAAGTCACAAATTACACCGGTTCTGAATCGGCCCTAACTCTATCTTAAAATACTGAAAAAAATTCAGATCGATTCTGAAACTTTTCCACATACGTACATACATATCCACAAACATTTTCCCTTTTTTAAATAAAAATTGAGTCATAATTCTGAGCTCGGTAACTTTTGAATTGTATAACCGATTTTGAAAATTAGACATGCGTTGGAAAGGTAATGATCAATACTATCAGAAGCCGCAAAGGCCGGACTTAAATTATTGAAATTTTTGGGAGTTTTGGGGACGAGAACGAAATACAGACCCTAAATGAGAAGGGCCGTAAAATCCACACCCTTGGACCAAAATAGAGATTTGACATATGGATGGGGGAGTCTTTTCCTAAACTTTAAAATGGGATTTGATCCGATTTTAAATTCAGTCAGATTTAGAAAATCGAAAATTTCGTGTATATATAGTGTCGCATGTAGGGGTATTGTGTTGTGCGCCACTGACGAGAACTGCCGTTCTCTGGTAATATCTTACTACTGTCTCCGGGATTTTAAAATGAGAGGTGACAGCGTGTCTCATTCTTTCAGGTCACTGCTTATTTCAAAAGATTATGAGAGTTTTTTACCAATCGGTACTCGGGATCTACAGCTATTTACACATATCTTCACGAGCTGGATAAGTCTTTTGGATTGAAAGTTCTACCATTGCATTCCACATCTGATCTATTTTATCCATAATAATTAGTCGAGGAATATTAATGTTACCCTGCATCGTATGCTCAAGATATGCTAGTTTTGTAGCGAAGCTTTCATAGTGACCTATTAATTTTTGTCTACAGTAAAACGAAAAATCAGCGACACGTAAAGTAAATGAAAGATTCAATTTACTGAACAAGGGGAGTCCGGTATACAAATATATACATTTCATTTAATGATAAAACCTCTATATTTCTACTAATCTTTGTAACGTTAATTGTTAATAAATTCCTTTAAAACTATACTCAAACTTTCATTCATATTATTTTCAAACATATTATTTGTTTTATATAATAATTTTTACTAAATAGCAAATGATATTTATTTATATTTTATTAATAATTTAATATTTACAACGTATTAACAACGTATGCTTTGTTGATATGTTAGCAGGTGGCGTCAGGAACAAACATAATTTATTGAATTATTTTAATATAATATATATTATAATTGTATTTAAAATAAAAATAATAAATAAATAATAAAATTACTTTAATCAATTTTAAAAAATTTCGCGCTAGTCTATAGTACCACATACTGTATACCATAATTTTTGTTTAGATATTTCAAATTGGATACTGTAATATTTTTATTTTTAATTTATTTAGTCTTTAATTTAGTTATTTTAATACTTAGACTAAAAATATATTTAATTAATTTATAATATTATTACTTGACACTACAAATTATATCTTAAAGGTTTTGCAGCAGACTTTGGTTAGGTACCAATACTAAAAGAAGAAATAGATATCAAGAACATACCAACAATATTACACAAAATTATAATATGTACAAAAAAATACACAAAATAGTCCAAATTTGATATTCCTATCCCAAAAACACCACCCTTACAACTGTTTTAACCATACGCATTCTGTTGCCTACAAGATCGAGGCCAAGTATGTCAATTTAAAAGAATAACCTAATAACAACTTGGTTATAATGTGTAACTTGTTTATACATTTTCGCAGAATTTTTAAAATATTTTTTTGAGAACGATTTTCGAAATGGAAATTGTAACATTAACCATAAAACTAACCATAAAACAAACCTTTAAGGCTTGTTCGTAGAACGATCAGCAACCGTTGCCAACCATCAGACAGACGCATGCGCGTTCATAGTCTACGAACGCTAACTGTTAACTGCGCATGCGTCTGATGGTTGGCAACGGTTGCTGATCGTTTGGATCGTACTACGAACAAACCTTCACTACAAACCATAATATACAATACAATAATATGGCTTAATCCCATATTATATGGCTTAAACCATAATATCTAAATGTTTAACTTAGTTTTTTTTTTATTTTACACCTTTTAAACCATCTTTGTATCTATCTTGGTTAGATTACCTTTAGGTTTATGGTTACTTTTTCAGGATACTTACATTACCTACTACGTGAAATTAGCATATACTATAAACGTATATTTTTAAAATGTGATTTTTCCGAACAAAACCTCCACTATCTTGACTCCATTTATAGTTGGTGGAATTAACCAGTCTTTTATCTCAGTATCATTCTTAAGCATTTCCCGTGGAAGGAAACCCAAGCAGGACCTTTGGTATACTCGCTAAAAGCACCATTCGCAGAGACTAACTGTGAGATCCAGGACTCAACTTTAATTGAAAATGACAAATCCCTCTATTGAAATGGTAATCAACTACTAGGAAATCCTATTAGGATAAACTCTGGCCATTGCTGTAACAGGAGGGGAACTTACTTGGCAACATTTATTTTAATAGCTTCTTTTTGTTTTCGTTAATTCATGTTAACTGGTGTAATTTAGAAAACTTTTATTTTCTCCAAAATTATGGTTTTACCTTACTAAATATTGTTGCAAACTATAATATACTCCTGGACAAAATCATTAATTAGTTTTAATATTATTTTTTCCCGTCATGTTTACAGTTTCATTCGTCAAATATTGTAAGTCGATAATCTTTCGCCGTTATTGTTGAAAACAAAATTGAAACTATGTGAAGTTCCCTCAAACTTAATAATTTCTTCAAAATTCCTAATATACCTACTGATACTATGATTCTTACATTACGTTGACATTTATCTTTTCAAATATGTAAATTATTTTCCTCAACAAACAATAACTTTGTTAAAACCATCTTTAGATGCTGGTACATGGAATATAACATTGTTGTGTTGTGAATATAACTACATAGTCCAAGTAATGAAGCTTTAAATAGAACAAAACCTCGCAATTTTTACAGAATAGATCGACTTGCTTGAAAATTTGAGAATAAGTAGTGGATAGTCCAAGGATGGGGATGGTTGCCACCCCATCTCGGGGGTGGAAATTTTTTATTTTATTTTGACCGCAAAAGTTGATAAAAACATTCATTCTAAGCAAAAAACGTTCTATAAATTTTTTTTGGTAAAATTAGTAGTTTTCGATTTATTCGCTATCGAAAGTGTTACTTCCATATCGAAAAAATCAATGTTTTTAATCAGATTTTTGCTAATAACTTAAAAAGTTTTTGTTTTATCAAAACAACTTTACTTAACAAAAATGTACCTCTTCAAAAAATAAACAAAACAGTTTTTTTTTATTTTCTTTAAAACCAATAGTAATCGAGGGATACGTTATTATATGTTAGCTCTTCTTCGTCTAATGCTAAATATTGTAGTTTCAAATTGAAAAGACGGGAAAACTTTGCATTTTTTCGAGAATAACTTGTTTAAACTAATTTAAAGTATTTAAAAATATGTATCTACAGAAATAAAAAAGTCAATAGCTCAAAAAGTAAGTGACTTATTATGAAAAGAATGTCAGTCCCTATTTTTTTTAGCGAAAAAGTGATCGGAAACTTCCCCCTAATTAACACCCTGATTAAAATTAGTCATTGACCTTATTTGATTTTCTATATTTATGTATTATTAATAGGTTCTAGAGGTTTGACCGGCTTAAAATGATTAGTTTTAAAAAAATGGAGTTAAAAGCGAATAACGAATTTTTGTAGTTTGGTAAAAAATGCCATTTTCTTCAGAAAAGAAAGATTAGCATCAGAGATACGAAAAAATATGTAAATCCAAAATTGTAGCTTATTTAATTCCCAAGAACGGGGTTAGCAAAAACTTTTTCTATGGCAAAAACTGACTGAGCTATTGACAATTAAAACTTGTAATAACATGCAAAAACCACCTATACCAACCATTTTACAGTCACCTCTTTTTGTGACTGAGGATTTTAAAAGGATTTAATATTAATACACTTACAGTTCTTGTAGAAACCTACAAAATTCTTTTTTACCAAACTTTCTAGGATAAAAAATAAAAAAGTTACGGTTAAAAAATCAATATATTTTTTTGAAAATAAAAAAAAATTCAATGGGAAGCTTAATAATGTAAGTTAGCGGTGTTTTTTTCATTGGACTTATTCATACTTCTTTATTTATATATTAGTAATAGATTCCAGAAGTTTGACTTGCTTAGAATGATTAGTTTTTAAAAAACTGGAGTTAAAAGCGAATAACGAATTCTTGTAGTTTGGTAAAAAATGCCATTTTTTTTTCAGAATAGAAAGATTACCATCAGAGATACGAAAAAATGTTTAAATATGAAATTGTAGGTTATTTAATTCACAAGAACTTGGTTTGAAAAAAATTTTTCTACGGTAAAAATTGAGTGAATTGTAAATGAGTATAATATCGAAAAACATTGATTTTTTCGATATAAAACTAACACTTTTGATAGCGAATAAATCAAAAAATATTAATTTTATCAAAAAAATTTATACAACATTTTTTGCTTAAAATGAATGTTTTTATCAATTTTTGCGGTCAAAATATAGCTTAATTTTTGTTTTCGATCATTCTCATTATCGGTTCTTGTTCCAGCTTTCTTCTTATATCATCATTTCTGAATCTATCAAACTTCGTAACTCCAGCTATTCTTCTCATGTATTTCATCTCGGTTGTGTTTATCATTGATTCATGTTTCTTTTGCACAATCCATGTTTCCGCCCCAGATGTCATTATCGGATTTACTATGCTGTTATATTATACAGTGCGGTGGAATAAGTGTTGCCCCCCCCTGTTAACTTGTTTATTTTAAGAATATAAGCAAAACGCTCAGACAGGTCGATTTTTGAACTAACCATAGTATATTATAGCATCAACGTTTCGAGCTTTACGCGATGCCTCTTCAGGTGACAGCCATAACTTTGATTTTTTTAAATGGGAAAGTACATCATGTGACACCTCATTTAAAAGCTGTTAAAATACTGAGTTCAAAAATGTATAATACTTTAATCCTGTTTGAGAGCGTAGGCGAAAAATTTCGGTCGAATTCTTTCTAAATGCAATAATTTTTTTTGAATCCTGAAAAAACCAATAAATATTTTTGAAAAATTTAAACGCAGAATGAAATATTACAGTATTCTCGATGGTCTAAAGTCCCTGAGAACTCCTATAATGTTTATTTTAATAAGTCACAGTGGTGGAAAAAAGAGAAAATTTTGTGTGATTTTTAATTTCCAATATATCATTCAAAAGAAACTTTTTGTTTATTCTAAGGGACTGTCAGCCCTCGGTAATAATCTAGTATTTCATTCTGCGTTTAAATTTTTCAAAAATACTTATTAGTTTTCTCAGAATTCGAAAGAAATAAAAGCGTTTAAATAGAGTTCGACCATAATTTATGGCCTGCGATCTCAAAAAGGATTAAAGTATTATACTTTTTTGAAATCAGTATTTTAAAAGCTGTTAAATGAGGTGTCACATGATGTACTTTACCATTTAAAAAAATCAAAATTTATGCCTGTCACCTGAAGAGGGATCGCGTAAAGTCCGAAACGTTGATGCTATAATATACTATGGTTAGTTTAAAAATCGACCCTTCCGAGCGTTTTGTTTATATTCTTAAAATAAACAAGTTAACAGGGGGGGGCAACACTTATTCCACCGCACTGTATGTATGCTCTGAGTTTATTTTTGTTGTTTATTTCTGACTTTCCAAAAATTGTATTATTTAA
Organism: Diabrotica virgifera virgifera; assembly: GCF_917563875.1. Classification (NCBI taxonomy): domain Eukaryota; kingdom Metazoa; phylum Arthropoda; class Insecta; order Coleoptera; family Chrysomelidae; genus Diabrotica; species Diabrotica virgifera. The sequence continues at coordinate 258,602,928 of NC_065444.1, forward strand.
AGAGTAATACACGTTAGTTGCCTTCTTCAGTTTATTACTTATGGACAAGTCCGTTTTCCCATCATCTGTTATTATATTTCCCAAATATTCAAAAGTAGATACGTGCTCTATTACTTGTTCCCTTACTATTATATTAGTAATCTATTCTTTTCTCTCATCTTCATTTATTATCATAAGTTTTATTTTGTTGAGATTCATTTCCATTTTTAAATTCTGTATCTCTTTTTGCCAAATATTTACCAGTTTCTGCATTTTCCCTACTGCGTCTGTGATTAAAACTATATCATCAGTTTATAGAAGGGAGTTGATCTTTATTGCATTTCAGTTTTTATATCCTACTATATATTGAAGTTTTCTTGTTTGATCTTTGGTATTTTTTATTGAAGTATCCATGACTGTTATAGACAAGAGGGGGCTTAGTCCATTTCCTTGTTTAATTCCTTGTAAAAGAATACAAACCTGGAAAAAGTAAGAAGAATTTTAAAAAAGAACATACAGATATTATAATTACTAAATTAGAGTTACACACAATATCAAAAAATAGTTTATACAAATTTACATAATATGATAGACAAGATGGATATGAATGGAGGACTAAATATGATGATAAACAATGAAATACCATTCAATGGGGAAAATATCAACATAACCCTACCAGATAGTAGACAGATCAAAAAAAAATTATTAGTTAAATTAAAAAAAAATAACATCTTAAAAAAATTATAAAAATTAATCCATAAACGAGTAAAAAATGGAAAATAGTGAGCAAAAAAATCAAAATCATACCATTTGTTTCCCTTATTTTCATAAAATTGGTGTACGTCTTTGAATTCTGGTAGCGATCGATATGACAATTCCAGGGAGTAAGACAAGGATAAAAGAATTTAGCGGAGAAGACAATTCTTTTGCCCTTGTTTTTTATTGTACTTATCTTAAAGACACAATTGTTTCTAATATAGCCGTTTGGAGACTCTTTATTTTTATTGAATTTAGGATTAGAATCCTTGAGTTGGATCTTTCTTGCAGCTAAGGGTTTATCTAGTTTCGTTAAATTTTCAGTACAATATTAGTGTAATTACAAAGTATATGTACCACACGTATAATACAATAAGCACCAAAATTAACGCACCACCTTAAAAATGGGACATTTTTGATGTCTCGTATTTCCTAAACCTATTGTCAGATTTTAGTGATTTTTATAGTATATTATAGCTTTATTCTTCAAAAATATCAAGTAATAATATTATTGCTAAACATTTAAGTGTCATTGTATACCGGGTGTAACAATGATAGTGTGCTTTTTCCTCAAAGTTTGGAACACCCTGTGGAATATTTTAGCGTATATAAAATACAGAAAATAAAACTCGACTGTAGCCTTAGGCTTTTTTAACATTTTGCTTTTTGACTCATTCGCTTATGTGGGATATTAAAAAGGTTAGGTACTTTAACAACTAGCCATGTTATTCATCAATACAGGGTATTTCTAAATAAGTGCAACAAACTTTAAGGGGTAATTCTGCATGAAACAATAATGACTGTTTGCTTTATAAACATATGTCCACAAATTCTTCGTTTCTGAGGTACGGGGTGTTAAACTTTTTCTTACAAACTGACGATTTATTTATTGCTCTAAAACCGGTTGAGATACGCAAATGAAATTTGGTAGGTTTTAAGAGGTAGTTATTGCGCATTTTTTGACTTACAATTATGAATTTTATATTCACAATTGGCGTGCATACGGGATGTATCTAAAAGGTTTATACCCGTATACACGCCAATGGTGAATATAAAATTCCTAATTGTTTGTCGCACTTATTTAGAAACACCCTGTATTGATGAATAACATTGCTAGTTGTTAAAGTACCTAACTTTTTTATTATTCATCATAAGCAAATGAATCAAACAACCTATTATTTTATATGCGCTAGAATATTCCATAGGGTGTTTCAAACTTTGAGGAAAAAACACAGTATCATTGTTACACCCGGTATACAATAACACTTACCTCTTTAGCAATAATATTATTACATGGATATTCTTGAAAAATAAAGCTATGAAATACTAAAAAATCACTAAAATCGGTCAACAGGTTTAGGAAATACGAAACATCAAAATTATCCCATTTTTAAGGTGGTGCGTTAATTTTGATGCTTAGTGTATGTACAGGGTTATTCACTATATTTTGACCCCCTTGTAAACTGCTTTATTTACAGAATTAGAAAAAAATGTAAAATACAAAAGCTATTCGATTTTTAAATTACGATTTTTTGACATATATATATCATACTAGTGACGTCATCCATCTGGGCGTGATGACGTATCGACTATTTTTTAAATGAGAATAGGGGTCGTGTGCTAGCTCATTTTAAAGGTTATTCAATTCTCTATTCAGTAATATAAACATTAAGATAATTATTTATACATGTGTCCAAAAAAAATTGTTTTTGAATTAAATTATTTGACACAAAAAGAAGAATGTATGTAATTTATTTAATTCAAAATATCTTCTATTGCTGTTAGAAAACAGAAATAAAAGTTTATTGCAGAAATAAACGTTGCTTTTTGCTTAAATTCAATGTTCAAACTGCCAAGAGGCAGATGGGTGGCAACTTGAACATTGAATTTAAGTGAAAAGTAATGTTTATTTCTTCAATAAACATTTATTTCTGTTTTTTGATAGCAGTAGAATGTATTTTGAATTAAATAAATTACATACATTATTCTTTATGTGTCAATTAATTAGATTCAAAAACATTTCTTTGGACACCCTGTATAAATAAGTATCTTAATGTCTGTATTACTGAATAGAGAATTGAATAACCTTTCAAATGAGCTAGCACACGACCCCTATTATTATTAAAAAAAATAGTCGATTACGTCATCACGCCCAGATGGATGACGTCACTAGTATGATATATACGTCAAAAAATCATAATTTAAAAATCGAATAACTTTTGTATTTTACATTTTTTTCTAATTCTGTAAATAAAGCAGTTTACATGGGGAGTCAAAATATAGTGAATAACCCTGTAAAACTAGGCATACAACTGTTTAAATTTAAATTTCCAAAGTAAGTGAGATGAAAAACTCACTGGATAAGAGGATATCAGTAAAGGAGAAATAAAAAAAATGAAAACAATATTTCAATACTTTAATAGAAAACGTTTAGTGCGGCATTAATGCACTTTTTCTTCTTCTTGAGTTGATTTATAACTCAGGGTGATTCTTCGCTGCATCCACTATAGCGCTTCATCTTCCACAATCTTACGCTTCCATTTCCCATTGCTGTACTCCAATACTAGATAAATCGTCTTCAACATCATCCTTCCATATTTTTCTGGAAAAGGACTAATGATCTTCTACCGTCTGGTCACTCAAAAAGGACTGTATTTAATACTCTTTCTTCTATTAATCTTACCACATGACCTGCCCAGTTACATATTTTGTATATTTCCGACAATGTTTTCAGTACCATACCTAGTCACCAATTCAGCATTGCGGTGCTTTTTCCACTCCCCTGTCAATTAATGTTATTGAGGGCCAATCATCATTATGGGAACCTTCTTTTCAAATAGTTACCAGCAACTTATCTATTTCCCGCTGATGTAGAGTCCAGGTTTCACTTCCATATGTAACAACTGGGTGGATAATTGTTATGTAGGTACAATCTTAAATTAGATTTTCTTTTTGGTAGCTTAGATCTTAATAATGGTGATAGGGAGTACAATGCTCTACTCCTCGCAGCTATCCTTGCTGACATATTTTTTCTATGTGGTTGTCATGTGTGATTACTGCTCCTAAGTATTTAAACTCTTTTATTACTTCGAAGTTGTGGTCATTAATAGTTATGCCCTGCCTAACTCTTGGTCTTGGATTTTTGGTTATTAGCAGTATTTCGTCTTCTCTTAATTTATTCGAAGGCCAAGACTACTTGTTTCTTCCTTGTGTTGAAAGACACCTCTCTCATGTCTCTTGTATAACGAGCGACTGCATCTAATCAGCAAAGACTAATAATAGTTTTGATCCTCGATTCGCAAATCCCCCTGTCAGATGATATTTTATTTATTACATATTCTAAGGTCAAATTTAATAGCTATGGTGATACAGGGTCTCCTTGTAAAGTTCAGATGCTATACTAAATGCCATCGATATTCTATTTCCTATTTTTACGTGTGCATATGAGTCTATCACACATATTTGAGTTAGCTCCACTAATTTTCTTAGTATTCCCATTTCTAGCGTTGCTAGTAATCTACTTGTTTTTATCGAATCATATGCTTACTGGAAATCTACGAAAAGTTGGTGTACATCTCGGTTGAATTCCTAGTTTCTTTTTAGTATTTGTCGGATCGTAAATATTTGATCTATGGTTGACCTTTCAGCACGAAAGCTGCATTGGTAGTCACCTAGAATATCTTCCGAATACGGAATGAGCCTCTTTAGCAAGATAATTAATAAAAATTTATATGCTGTGTTAATAAGCAGTATGCCTCTATAGTTTCGAAATTGTTTTTGATCACCTTTCTTATGTGTGGATATTACAACGCTTCCATTCCATTATCAGGGCATTTTCTGTTGTGTCATACTCTCAGAATAATGTCATATAAATTTTGATGTAAAACGTTTCCTCCTTTTTATCAATTCTATATTTATACCATCATTTCCTAGCTCTTTGGGATCTTTAAGAGATACTATCGCATTATTTACTTCTTGAAGTATTGGTGCTAGTATTTCCACATCTACTGAATGGAATGTAATGGATTTCTTCACTTCCCTAAAGAATTTTCTTAAGTAATTGATTTCTCTCGTCACTTTTTTCATATTTGCTGTTCTATATAGCTCCTCTTTTAGTTGTGAGTACTCGCCTTGTCTGTGCTCTTGTTCTGTGAAAATCAGCTTTGTTCTTATCTGTAAAGTTCTGCAGCATTTTCAATTTTTTGCATTTCTTCAGCTCTAATGATTGTAAAGTTACATAATTATCAGGAGAAAATCGTCAGAAGAATTTTTGGACCAATTAAACTCCAAGATGGAGAGGTTAGATGATTAGTTAAAAACGAGATGACTAATCAGATAAATGGAGAAAATATAGTTAGATATATAAAGGCTTAAAGGATGAAATGTTGTGCTAGTATGTACAAAGACGAGAGGAAAAATTAATAAGGAAAATATAAAAGTGGAGCCCTAAAAAGACGTAAAGGGAAACCAAAGTGTAGACGGGAAGGTCAGGTGAGAGAAGATATTAACGTAATAAAGATACCCAACTGGAGAACAAATATAAAAAATAGAATCGAATGCAGCTTAATCATCAATCGGCCGAAAACATAAATAACAACCTGTGAAAGAAGACCGCAGGGAACGAAAAAACAATGAAAAGGCGTGAAACATGGACCTTGCGCGAAAAATGGATCAAAATTTCATATTGCCTTATTAGCTGATCAAAGAACAATCTGACTCCAAAAAAAATAAAGCAAGGATGAACATTTGGGAATAGGTAGTTGATATTGTCTATTATTATATGAGAAAAAGTTTACAATTCTACATTCCCTCCATTTTTGTAAAATGGACAAATGGACAATTTAAAAAAATGGAGAAAATGGAAAAAAATGGACAATTTTACAAAAATGGAGGGGAATACCTCCTCTCGAAAATGAAAAAAATACATTTAAAATAAGACTGGAATTGGATAAAATGACTAATTCTAAACAACTTTTCTTCTATAGAGTTTTTTCACTAAGTCAATACTTTTCGAGTTATTTGCGAGTGAATATGTTCATGTTTAACAAAATAAAACATGTTTTTGGACGGTTTTTCGGAGATAACCCAAAAAGTAAGTATTTTAGCGAAAAAAATATTCTTAGCAAAAATATAGCCCATAAAAAACTGAAAAAAATGGTGTATACATGAGGTCTGTGGACCCAGTAGAAGCAGAGTTGCAGCTAATGTAAAGTAGGTTCTTCTTCATAAAATTCCAAATCGAATATTTCAATGTGAAATAACCCAAAAACGGAGCACTTTTAGGGGAAAATTTATTCTAACTTTTTAAAGTGTTTAAAAAAGGTTTATTTTTGTTTTTTTTAACTTCTAATATTAAAAGTAAGTGAATTAGCTCAAAATATTGTTGGTCTCTTTTATTTTTTGGTAAAAAAATCGCGAAAATCACCCCCTAATTAGCATCACATATAAATTTTAACATTACCACTGCACAAGTTACTTTGTCTATGTAGTATTTATATGATCTGTAAGTTTCATCGGTTTAAAGTGCTTCGTTTTGAAAAAGCTGTAGTTAAAATGGCTTGAACGAGTAACTAATCACGAGTTTAGGTAAATTTTGAACAGCCATAGCATAACCAATTTTTGTCTAATAAGAAAACAAAAAATCAAAAATATTCAGAAAAGCAAAACGTACATTTTATTACTCTTTGAGATTTTTGGTATTCCTAATTGTTTTTAAGTTAATTCCATAAACAATTACGATTTTTTCAAAATTAAAAAAAAGTTTTATTTTAATCCCAATTTTTTTTAAAACTGAGCACTTATAACCAATAAAACTTATAGATAATATAAACAATACATAAGTAAAGTAACTAGTAAAGCGGTAACGATTAATTTTATTTGAGAAGCTAATTAAGGGGTGATTTTCGCCATTTTTTTACCAAAAAATAAAAGCGACTAACAATATTTTGAGCGTAACTCACTAACTTTTAATGTTAGAGGTTTTTTTAAAAAACAAAAATAAACCTTTTTTTAAACACTTTAAAAAAGTTGTAATGGATTTTCCCCGAAAAGTGCTCCATTTTTTGGCTATTTCACATTGAAATATTAGATTTGGAATTTGACGAAGAAGAACCTACATTTCATTAGCTGCAACTCTACTTCTACTGGGTCTGCAGACCTCACGCATACACAATTTTTTACAAGCTATATTTTTACTAGGAATATTTTTTTTCGCTAAAATAATTACTTTTTGAGTTATCTCCGAAAAAGCGTCCAAAACTTTTTTCTTTGTTAAAAATGAACACATTCACTCGCAAATAACTCGAAAATTATTGACTAAGTAAAAAAACTCTATAGAACAAAAGTTACTTAGAATTAGTCATTTTATCCAATTCCGGACTTATTTTGAACGTATATTTTTTCACCCTCGAGAAAAACATTTTCACCACGTATTTTCCAATTTTTGTAAAATGGAGGGGATGTAGAATTGTAAACTTTTTCTTATATAATAATAGACAATTTCAACTACCTATTCCCAAATTTTCATCCTTCCTTTATTTTTTTTTGGAGGTTTTCGTAAAATTTTGGGTTCCCTGATCGGGCTATATAGAAAGCGGCTTATACTCCTGTCCGGGACTGATAAACCCGTACCCATTTGTAGATTTTTATAATAAATATAAGCAATATGCCATTCATTACATAAAATTTTCTTCGTTTTTCGATAATTTGTTTAGACTGCTAACATGATCGTTAGTAGACCTGCCTTTTCGAAAACCATAATATACAGGGTGTCCAGAAACTCTACCTACAAACGAAGACAGGAGATTCCTTAGATAATTTTAAGACAATTTAACCCAATTCATCTAGTCCGAAAATGCTTCCTAAAGGAGCTAGAGCTATTTGAAGATGGCGTCTGGTAATTAGTTGTTCTTAAATATCTCCAGAACGCTTCTATTTAGAAAAATGAAAATTGAGACACATATTTATCTTCCAGAGATAAATCGATTCCATTCATTGCAAATTTCTAGTACCGTTCAAAGGCGTCCTTTTTGTGTAGGGCAACAGTTATATTACCGCATACCTTTCTTGTTTTTAATTTTTAAGCATTTTTGAGTCTGGCTTATTAAAATGTAAGGTATTATAGCACTAAAAGGTACTCGTACTTTAAGTTGATAGGATACACAATTGTCTAGAAAAATCGATGTGAAAATTTTTCCTTTTTTGAATATCAAAAAAAAATTAAAAAAAAAAGTTAAATCTAGAAAAACGAAAACTGGTGCGTTTAGTTATATTCCAGAGATGAATTAATTTCATTAATTGCGAATTTCTAGTACCGGTCATATGCGTCCGGTTTGGATAGGTCAGTGGTTATTTTATCACAAACCTTTTTTGTCTTCAATTTTTAAGGATTTTTGACAGTAAATTATTAAATTATTAGGTATTCTAGTACTAAAAGTTACTCTTGCTTTAGTTGGCAAACTACATCGTTTTTTTTAAATGTTTTTCAATTTTAGAACGAAACGAAAAGAACGAGAAATTTTAAAATTGATTTTTCTAGAAAACGGTGTTTCTTACCGACTTAAAGAAAGAGTACCTTTCAGTACTAGAATATCTCAGAATTTAATAATCCAGTATCTAAAATCCTTAAAAGTTAAAGAAAAAAAGTTATGCGATAAATTATCCGTTGCCCCACCCAAAACGGATGCCTATGACTGTTACTAGAAATTCACAATCGATTTATCTCGAAAAGATAAATATGTGTACCAATTTTCGTTTTTCTAACTAGAAGCGTTCTGGAGGTATTTAAGAAAAACTAATTACAAGACGCCATCTTCAAAGAGCTCTAGCTCCCTTAGGAAGTATTTTCGGACTAAGTGGATTTAGTTAAATTGTCTTAAAATTTTCTGAGGAATCTTCTGTCTTGGTTTGTCGGTAGAGTTTCTGGACACCCTTTATACTCTTCCTTTATAACGGCTTCTATAATATACACATTATTTTAATCTATTATTAATAACTTTGGAGTATTGATTCACCCGAAACCTTCACCATTTCCTAGACTAGAAATATTGGTGGAATAAATTCCTGTCGCCACTTTTGCTAGTCGTCTCTTTGCAGACATTGCTAGTCTGTTTTACACTTACGTGATTTGCTAATTGAAACGGTTCGGGATTTGTACTTTCCGAATTCTATGTTAATTAGACTTAAAAGTTCACTCAACAGTCTGCAAACGATCTTTAGTAATAAATCAGTCTATTTAGCTGAAATGTCACACCAAACTAAATATAAATCATTTGACAGCTGTCAAGATGACCGCCAGTTAAAGAAGTGTTGCCAACTCATAATGATCAAATTATGGCAGATCTAATAAGCAAATACATGAAAACAGTCAAAGCCATAGTAGGTCTGCTAACAGGGCTCTGTAAGCTGGATAGGCACTTGAAGCTGATGGGATTGTCAGATGATGACCTGTGCAGATTCTGTTATCTGAAAGAAGAAACAGCAGAGGACATTCTGTGTCATGGTGACAGTCTGGCAAATGTGCGGTTCTTTGCATATAAGAAGAAAATTCACTGGCAAAGAGCTACATGTAAGGTTCAGTCTCGAAGCCATTAGACCTTTTAAAAAGGATTAGGCTAAAGAATGTAATCTAGGACTAGAGAACCACAATAGATCTGAAAAGGTCGCAGTAGAGTAGGCCAAAAAGCCTCCTCTTTGAATCAATCTGCCTATCAACATTTCTAAACTCTAAAAAACAACCCTTACAAGCACTAGATGGAGACCAAAGTACAAAAGGAAAGATCTGGTCATGGAAAATATCAACAGAATGAAAATACCTAACTGGGGAACAAAAATAGAATGGAATGAACAAAAACACAAAGAACAAGGCAACAAAGAAAAAGAGGAAGGATCTCCGGCGAAAAACGGAGCATAGGAACTCATATTTTAATGGACAACTCATACTTCTACCTTTCTTCTACCCAGGAGTGACAGATCGACTATTGTATCAGTCTTCTATACCACAATTTCAAATAGTTTGTGTCGATCAACCCAGTCGTAAAACATTGTTGTTAGTAGAACTGCCCTTTAGAAAACTATAGGTACACTCTTCTTTTATAAATCGCATTTTCTATATTTTTTAATCTACTTACTTACTTAAGCCGTCCTCTTGTACCTTACGGTGTCGAGGTAAGTAGAGAAATCAGACGTCTCCATTGGAGACGTCTGATATTTTTTAATCTATTTATTAATAATTTTGGAACATTTATTAACCCAAAACCTTCACCATTTCCTAGACTAGAAATATTGGTGGAATAAATTCCTGTCGCCACTTTTGCTATTCTCTTTGCAGACATTGCTAGTCTGTTTCACACTTACGTGATTTGCTAATTGAAACGGTTCGGGATTTGTACTTTCCGAATTCTATGTTAATTAGACTTAAAAGTTCACTCAACAGTCTGCAAACGGTTCTTTAATAATAAATGACCGATCGTTTATAGCGGAAACGTTTGTCGAAGAATTCCGTATATTTAGGGATTCCCAAATTGTCATGAATATTTTATTACTGGGAGAAAATGAGATTAAAATAATTATTGAAATATTGCAAATATTTTTTCACAGATAAGAAAGAGAAAGAATTTGTAAGAAATGTGAGTAGGCTGTTCAATATATTTTGCGTTTGCATAAGAGAGGGCGTTGTTACCAGCCTAAATTTTTTTGTTATGTTTGTACACCCTTCTTGCGAACGAATTAGTAGGGGAGCCCAAGCGGGGATTTTTGTAGTTACTCGAGCGCGTCAGATTATCACATGGGAAGAAACCTTGTACCCTGTAAATGTACCTCTACCATATATTGGCTCTTAATACAGTGGAGTTCGTTAAGGGGGGGTCCGAAAAAAAAATCTATCCTTAGAAAAATTCGAAATCGTAAGATTAAGATAAGGTAAGTTACGTGGTGATATCCCTGAAGATTGGTTAAAGTTCGAATTCATAACCCTACCAAAAAACAACGTCCGAAAAACTGTACCGATTATAGAATGATAAGCCTTATGAGCCACACTTTGAAAATCTTTCTACGTATCATACACAGTAGAATCAGAGATAAATGTGAAGAAGACCTGGGTGAAACACAATTTGGCTTCAGAAATTGACTGTGAACCCGGGACGCACGCTTTGCACTAAATGTAGTATTGCAGAAATGCGGAGATCAAAGGAAAGACTCATTTGTGGTATTTATTGACTATCAGAAGGCCTTTGATCGAGTACAACATCACAAATTAATTAAAATATTAAAGGAAAAAGGAGTTGATAGTCAAGATGTACGAATCATAGAAAAATTATACTGACGTCAAACAGCAACAGCTTGCGTAAATGGAAAATCAACAGAAATATGCAAAATACAAAGAGGTGTCAGACAGGGTTGTATACTGTTTCCACTGTTATTCAATTTATATTCAGATAGAATATTTAAAGGAGCGCTGCATAATTTGGAATGGGGTGTGAAAGTTAATGGAATTCTGATAAATACAATCAGATATGCAGACGATACAGTTATATTAAGTGATGGTATGAATGGATTACAACACCTTTTAAATGCCATTGACACAGTGGGAAGAGAGTTTGGCCTAAACATAAACTGTTCAAAAACAAAAGACATGGTATTTAGCCGTTTGGCCCATCAAGATTCACGGTTATATGTTGATGGTCATATAATTCAAAGAGTACCCAGTTTTAAATATCTTGATTGCCATATTACTGAACAACTATATTCAGATAAAGAGATAAAATAATGTAGAATCGAGATAGCCCACATTTTTAAAAATGAGGTTTTTCTTCGGTAATGATAACTTGCAACTTCAACTTCGAAAGCGCATGATTAAATGATACCTTTGAGCAGTCCTCTTGTATGGTATCGAAGCATGAACATTAAAAATATCCACCATTAATCGTTTGGAGGCCTTTGAAATATGGCTGCACAGACGTACACTGAAAATACCATGGACGGCTATGATGACAAATGACAAGACAACGTCAAGGCGACTTGATAGGGCACGTTAAGAAGAAGAAGTTACGTACATGCAAAAGAGTGTATATTTCAAAAATCTGACGATTTGAATGGGGCGCGCGTAAGGAAATGGGTGAGTCACAAAGTTTTACAAAAAAGCGAATATTTCGCGAAATGAAAGTCAGATCGAAAAACTAAAAAATACGTGTTCAATATTTTTCAAAAATCTGTCGAATGATACCAAACACGACCCCCCACGGAGAGGTGTGGGGGTAAATCTAAAATTTTAAATACGAACCCCGCGATATTCCGCGAAATGAACACCAGATCGAAAAAATGCAAAAAACACGTATTAAATATTTTTGAAAAATCTATCGAATGGCACCAAACACGACCCCCCATGGAGGTAGGGTGGAGGTTAGTTTAAAATCTTAAATAGGAGCCCCCAATTGTTATTACAGATTTGGATTCTTTACGTAAAAATAAGCAACTTTTATTCGAGACAGTTTTTTGAATTGTGGATAGATGGTGCTATAATCGGAAAATGATTGTTGGAAATGGAAAATTAAATTAAAAATGGAAAGTCCCCCACTTTATGGAAAACTTAACTTTTTTTGGTTTTAGGACCTACTCTTCACAACTCAATAGGTCCCCATAACGCTCGAGTAACTGCAAATTTAGCATACTTTCCTCCCCTACTATACCATCGATTTGTCACAATTTAAAAAAAAAATGTAAAAAATTGAAGTATTATACAGTGATGATTTTTCTTTTCTTTTTGGGTGGTTTAAAAGCAAAGGAAAATGAACAAATTTTGAGAGTGTATAAGGACCCTTCGCTTTTAATTTAGTAGAGAAAAAAAGGGTTGCTGAATTTCAACATGTTCGTACAAGACTTAAAGACGATCCACGTCAAGGACAACAGCAACAACATCATAAATCGTAGATAAAATATAATATATAGGATAGCATTCGCTAAAAATGGAACAAAAACACATTATAATACTACTTTCATATCAATATTTAGAGTGTTTTAAAAGAATAAAGCGTCGATTTATCACTATGGATGAGACGTGGTTTTATCACCATAATCCTGAATGAAAACAAGTGGCTAAATCTGATTCTTCGGTTCCAAAACGAGTTCGTGTCCAGAAATCAGCCAATAAGTGTGTAGAATTATGTAGAAGGTAGCTATTTAGATGAACTGCAGAAAACAATTCGTGAGAAAACACCCAGTTTGCAGAAGAAAAAAATCAATTTTCCTTCAAAACAATGCACCGTGGCATATGAGCATTTTGACAGAGGGTAAAATTCATGAATTAAATTTCGTATTGTTAGATCATCTACCGCACCTACTTACCAAAGACTCCATCTCTTTCAATACCTAAGATATTCATACCTGGAAAACATTTTTCCGCCTACCTCTACCGAAAGTATACTTTTCCGGACCTGATTGTAGGGAGCAAAGTTGAACTTTTCCTCCCTAGGGAGGAAAAGTAAAAGTGACGTCATGGTATTTCATTCATGAAATATAACTTATTGACGCCCTGTACAATATCTATTTTTTATTACGTAAGTATTTATACATTTACCGTTTATTTATAAAACGGTATTTTGCAGAATGGTAAAAGACAGTAAATTGTTATTTTGATTTACCAATGTTTACATTAATAATTTGACTTATATTTGACAGTTGACAGTTATATTGTACCTACTTGTTAGTTTTAGCTCTAATAAATTTTGTTGGTTAGTTACATAAATAAATTAAGTAAAAATGAAAAAATGACTTGTTATTTGAGTAAGGTGGAAAAACCATATGTATAACATGGGAGTAAAGTGCCTTTTCCTCCCTTAACTGATTACTGCCCTCAGTAAACTTCATTCTCGGGAGGAAAAGTAGCACTTTCCTCCCTTGTTATACAAATAGCTATTTCATCAAATTTTGAGGTCATAAGAGCTATGGAAGCTCATTTTGCAGCCGTTCCAGATTCTCATTTAGGGAAGGAATTTATAAATTGGAAGATGTTCAATGAGATTAGACTGAACAATAAAGTGTATTTCAAACAATAATTTTTTTATCGAACCGCAAAACTTATTGAAAAGCCTGTTATTTCTATTAAGTTATTTCTAGTCAATGAAAAAAACTACATTTACTGGCAAAAAACCAGTTGCTTTATAGTGTTTTAACAAGTAGTTTCACCACCATTACTTCTAGTTAGCAAATATGTTGGATTAAAGTATTATTTCCTAGCATTTCTTTGTAAATCCTCAGTCCTCAACTAAAAAGGAGGATGTTTGATGTTCCTGTTTTTGTTGATAAATTTTTTCGATGCCTTCCATATTTGAGTAGATGGCAGCTAGAGATATAACTGTAACAAAATTTAATCCATGTGCTTCTGGCTTTTTGTTCCTATATTTTATTAGTTGTAGCTTCGATCCTTTTATATTCGAAAAAGCTATTCAGAGTGTATGAGGTTTTGTATAATACAGGGTGTTTGTGTTTCATTAACAATTGTCCGTATCGTAACTGGAGCAACCTTAGTACAAAATACGAAGATTTAACCCAAAACACTTAAATAAAATATTCTTCCTTACCGAGATACAGAGTGTTCTATTGCAAATGTTCTAAAATGATTTTAGCCCATTGTTAAAGCACCTTTTAATATTTTTTGTTCAAACTTGACACACAGTTTACACATGTTAAAATAATTTAAATAGTGTTAAAATATAGTTTTCCGCTGTTACCAGAGGCGTGCTGTAGGGATATATACTTTTCTCATTTCCCCCCTTACAATCTACAACACTGTCGTAATAGTCATTTCAGCATGCGTTTTTGATTCTTCGTTACTTTTTACGTAAATATCATCCTTGTGTCTCAATGCTATAGAGTAAGTAGTTTTCAAGTTATTTGCGTTGTAATGTAATGGATTCAATAAAATTATGTATTTTAGACACATAATCTTATTGAATCCACGAGGAAAAAAATTTCCTGTAGTTGGCTGTATACCATTTATTAGAAAAAAATAATAAAATTCTTTATTAAAGGTATATTTTATGAATGTAGTTTAAAATACTGGGTGTCCACTTATATTTTCCCCCATTTTAACTGCCTATAACTTCAAAACGGTTCAAGATAGAAATATGCGGTTTTCGCTTTAATGTTTTATTTTAGTAAAAGTTTTGTCTGAATGGATTGAATTTTTTATATCGCTTTCAAATACGAAATAAAAAATGACGGATTTTTGAAAAAAACTTTGTTGATTTTTTTTAATGGAACACCCAGTATATTTTTTCATAAATTGAAAGAAAGGTCATTCACCTATCCAGCGATATAAAGTTTTTCAAAATCGGTTGTCAAATCACTGAGTAATTAATTTTTAAAATGAGGGGTGCAACGTGGATATCACATACCTAAATAACATAACTGGGTAAAATGATATTATGTTATGTGATTTCCACATTGCATCTCTCATTTTAAAAATTAATTGCTCAGTCATTTGGCAACCGATTTTAAAAAATTTTATATCGCTGGATAGGTAAATGATCGTTTTTTAAAGAGACAAAAAATATACTGAGTGTTTTAATAAAAAAAGTCAACAACGTTTTTTTTTCAAAAAATCCATTTTTTATTTAAAAGCGATACAAAAAATAGTCATTTACCTAAAAACTTGAAAAAACGGTCATTTATCTATCTAGCGATATAAAATTTTTTAAAATCGGTTGTCAAATGACTGAGAAATTAATTTTTAAAATGAGAGATGCAATGTGGAAATCACTCACATAACTGGCTTAGTTACATATGTTATTTAGGTATGTGATATCCACGTTGCACCTCTCATTTTAAAAATTAATTACTCAGTGATTGGACAACCGATTTTGAAAAACTTTATATCGCTAGATAGGTGAATGACCTTTCTTTCAATTTGCAAAAGAATATACTGGGTGTTCCATTAAAAAAAGTCAACAAAGTTTTTTTCAAAAATCCGCCATTTTTTATTTCGTATTTAAAAGCAATATAAAAAATTCCATCCATTCAGCCAAAACTTTTACTAAAATAAAACATTTCAGTGAAAACCACATATTTCTATCTTAAGCCGTTTAGAAGTTATAGGCAGTTAAAATGGGGGAAAATATAAGTGGACACCCGGTACATAGTCTTATGGAATCCATTATCTTTAAACGCAAATAACTTAAAAACTACTTACTCTATCGCAATGAGTTAAAAGGATAATATTTATGTAAAAAGTAACAAGAAATCAAAAACATGCTCAAATAATTATTACGACAGTGGCGTAGATTGTGAGGGGGGAAAAGGGGCGAAAATGAAGTACATATCCCTATGACACGCCTCTGGTAACAGCGGAAAACTATCTTTTAACACTAGTTAAAGTATTCTAACATGTGTCAACTGCGTGTCAAGTTTAAACAAAAAATATTAAAAGGTGCTTTAACAATGGGCTAAAATCATTTTAGAACATTTGTAATAAAACACTCTGTATCTCGGTAAGGAAGAATATTTTATTTAAGTGATTTGGGTTAAATCATCGTATTTAAGATTTCTCCAGTTACGATATGGACAATATTAATGAAACACCCTGTATAAACGCATTCTTTTTAAGCTGTAAGTGTGTAGTAAATTCATCATCCAACTGAATGGATTTTTGTCTATGTTTATGAATACAGGATATGTTTTTCGGAATAAGAGCTTTGATCTGTAATGGTGCACCTATTGAAATAGAAATCCAAACTGAGGCTGTGTTTGTCTTAGGAACATTTAACCTTATTCATTAGCATTCTCTTTGCCTTATCCCCATGCGGGGTCGGCTTCCCTAATTGCATTTCTCCACACAATTCTATCTTGGGTCAAATCAATGTCAATCCCCTCTATCAACATGTCCTGCCTTATCCTCTCCCCCAGGTCTTCTTTGGTCTTCCTCTCCTACTTCTTCCAAGAATCTGCACTTCAGCTATTCTTCGTATTGGGTAATTAACGTCTCGACGTTGAACATGACCAAACCATCTTAACCTATGCTCTTTCATTTTGGCATCAATTGGTGGCACACCTAGACTTCCCCTAATATACTCATTCCTAATTTTATCCTTCTTTGTCACTCCACTCATCCATCTTAGCATTCTCATTTCCGCCACATGCATTCGTTGTTTCTCTTTCTTCTTCACTGCCCAACATTCAGTTCTGTAGATCATAGCCGGTCTTATGGCTGTTTTATAAAATTTTCCCTTCAGCTTCATGGGAATTTTTCTGTCACACAACACACCACTCGCTTCTTTCCACTTCATCCATCCAGCCCCAATTCTACTGCATGCATCTCCATCTATTTCACCATTACTCTGTAATACCGATCACAGGTACTTAAAACTACTGCTTTTTACAATCAGTTCACCATCCAAATATACCATTTTATTTGTCGTAACTTCATCTTTAAATGAACATTCCAAATAATCTGTTTTTGTCCTACTAAGTTTTAAACCTTTTTCCTCCAGAGCTTGCCTCCACTGTTCCAGTTTTTGTTCTAAGTCTCTTTCACTATTTCCTACTAACAAGACATCATCAGTATACATTAAGCACCATGGAATGTCTGTAGTTTCGCTGTTATCTGGTCCAAAACTAATGAGAATAAATACGGACTAAGCACAGAGCCTTGGTGCAATCCTACTTTCACATGAAATTTATCAGTCTCTCCCACACCTGTCCTAACACTAGTCGTTACTCCCTCATACATATCCCTCACAATCTTTACATAGACCAGAGACTCCTTTTTATTGAGTGCCCACCACAGAATCTCTCAAGGAACTCTATCATATGCTTTCTTAAGATCAATGAATACCATATAAGCGTTTGTTTCTTTACTCCTGCATTTTTCCATCAACTGTCTTATAATGAAAATTGAATCTGTTGTTGATTTAACCCTATTAAATGCAATAATTATTTCAGTAGAATTTTTTTTAGGCTATGGATGTTTTCATTATTATGGCCTGGGAAGATGTTCAGGCTTTTGATACCTGAATGCTTTTTCTCCTGTATTCTCCACTAGAAGGCACGTTCTTTATCTGGGATACACTAAAGAGTCTTTGTAAAGAGAGTGTAAAAATCCACAAGGAAAAAATTTTCCTGTAGCTGGAATTTTCTGTAATACCGATCCCAGGTACTTAAAACTACTGCTTTTTACAATCAGTTCACCATCCAAATATACCATTTTATTTGTCGTAACTTCATCTTTAAACATAAACTCTATACCATTAATCACAAAAAATGTTTATTGAAAATCCTTTATAAAAGGTATATAATTTTATTAAAATTCCTTCAAGAGCTACATCAAATCACGAATCATAGACCGTTCTCGATATCTAAAAATATTATCTTCAGTGCTAGTACAAGTTAATAACATGCTGGTCCACCAAAATTCTTGGGTATGAACCCTTTAAATGTTGAAATGAAAATATGTTAAATTTACATTATTATTAATAGTTACCATCCATCGTCCGTAATGTAAGGACAGATTCATCTGATCAGCAGCTCACGTGATGTGTGGGAGTCATGCGATGCCTAAGGGCGATATATCTAACAATTTCATCCATGGTTTGGAATTATAATTAATAATGTAAATTTAACATATTTTTATAACATTTAAAGTGTTTATACCGAAGTATTTTTGATGGTTCAGCATGTGATTTATCTGTACTAGCACTGATGATGATATTTTTACACCGAAACCGTTCTGTGATTTGAGATAGCCCTTGAAAGGATTTTATTAAAATTACAGTGGAACCCCGATAAGTCGGCCCCCGATAACCCGGAAGTCCGGCTAACCCGGACCGATTTTCATCAGATAAACATTTTGATTTTCAGTACATATTTTGTATTTTGACAACGACAGCCGATCTGGGCGTCGAAATGTTAATAAAATTATTTTTCAATTTAATTGTGGCTTATTTCCCATCAAAATACATAGTTAATTAGGTTTGTTCGTAGTACGATCCAATCGATCAGCAACCATTGCCAACCATCAGACGCATGAGTAGTGAACAGTTAGCGTTGCGCAGTTAACAGTTAGCGTTCGTAGACTACGAACGCGCATGCGTCTGATGGTTGGCAACGGTTGCTGATCGTTCTACGAACAAACCTATTATCAGACAAACATTTCAACGATAAAAATGTATGTAATATAATATTTGAGAGATAATACGTATTTGTGTAATTTGAACTACATAATATACCATAGTAAAAATGACTCATGGCACACAACGTTCATTGTCGTGTTATCGAAAACAACAGGCACCTGTAAGTATCCTTTATTTATTTGAAACTGTCTTAGCATTGTTTAGAAAAGATTAAAATACTATTAAAATTCTTTTTCAAACAATGGCCTTAGTCTTCACTGTTATTAAATAACATAACTTGCGACTGAGACGGTATTGTGTGTAGTAAAGTCGCATTGTTCGCTTCCGTTGTGTAATCGTTCGTAAATCTATTCAGATTTTGTGTTTGCACGTAATGGCAATAAAACGTAAAAATGTTATTTTTGTTCAAAATGATATCAAAAGACAGTTTGGACAATCGGTGCAAAGCTAATAAAGCTAAAAATTAGACTCTCGACGACGCGACGCTTTGTATGTGTGGTTTTGTGCGAAGCGCGAACGTGGTTTACCAGTGTCTGTGTGCCAATTATAACAGAGTTTATCTGTAAGCATACCATATTTTATTAATTTTTACCATTTCTCCGGCTAACCCGGATTTTCGATAACCCGGATCGGCCGCGGTCCCGATTAATCCGAGTTAACGGGGTTCCACTGTATATACCTTTCATTCTTCTTCTTGTAGTGCCTATCCGTTTCGGATGTTGGCGACCATCATGGCAATCTGCACTTTGCACACTGCTGCTCTGAAAAGATTTGTAGTGGTTGTGTTGAACCACGTTCGTAGATTTTTCAGCCAGGAAATCCTTCGCCTTCCTGGTCCTCGCTTTCCCTCTACTTTTCCCTGCAAGACCAGTTGCAGCAGTCCATATCTCTCACTGTTCCTCATGATGTGACCGAGGTATTCGATTTTGGCTGTTTTTATTTTGATTAACAGCTCTTTTTCTTTTTTCATTCTCAGCAAAACACCCTCATTAGTAATGTGGTCGGTATAAGATATCTTCAGGATTCGACGATAAAGCCACATCTCAAAAGCCTCAATTTTCTTGCAGGTGGCGTCTGTGAGAGTCCACGACTCAACTCCGTACAACAGTATAGGAAATATATAACATCGTAGTAATCTGACTGTTATGGGTATCGACAAATCATGACATTTGAACAACTTTGCCATTTTTTGAAATGCAGATCTTGCTTTCTCTATCCTACATTTGATTTCTATAGAATGGTCCCAATTTTCATTGACGTTCGTACCAAGGTAGGTGTATGTTTTTACTCTTTCTATTTGTTGACCATTCACACTGATTCGTCCAAATTGCTGTTCATTCTTAGAAATCATCATACATTTGGTTTTCTTAGTGTTTAGTGAAAGTCCGTATCTCTGACTGACTTCTGCGATTCTGCTCATTAACTCCTGTAGGGCTTCAGAACTGTCAGCGAATACCACAGTGTCGTCTGCGTATCTTATGTTATTGATACATTCTCCGTTAATTCTAATTCCGGCTTCAACATCATCCAATGCTTCTTGGAAGATTTCCTCAGAGTAGATGTTAAACAGCAGTGGGGATAGTATACATCCCTGACGGACCCCACGTTTGATTTTGATATCGTCGGATTCTCCTGCCTCTGTCCGGATAGATGATGTTTGATTCCAGTATAGATTGCTGATAATCCTTAAATCACAGGTGTTTATTCCAATATTGGTTAATATCTCCATCAGCTTGTCGTGCTTTACTGTATCGAACGCTTTATGGTAATCAATGAAACATGCATAAATATCGCAATTCACGTCTCTACATCGTTGAAATAGCACTTGTATACTAAATACCTTTCATAAGGGATTTTTAATAAAAATTCTTAGAGTGTAAAAATTTTTAAAAGAAATTCAAAAGCATAAAACAATTTATGTTAACACTAGGGATGGGAAAAACCTACCGGTTTAAACCTAAAACCGGTTTTTTTAGTTCGCAATAACCGGTTTTACCGGTTGTTTTTTTGTCCCGGTTATAACCGGTTTTACCGGTTGTTTTTTTGTCCCGGTTATAACCGGTTTTTTATTTTTAAAGTAAAAACTGGTTATTAGGTTTTTACGGTGATTAGGATTAGGTTAGGTATTATTTCGGATCCCAATCATAATTATTATTCTCAAGTAATTATTCCAAACAAAACCATAATTCAAATTTTATTTTATTTTATAAAATACAGAAGCAACCTTAAAGTGTAATCTCAAATCAGGCAGAATCAATTATTAAGTTTTATTATAATATTTCCTTGAAAAGGTATTTGTAATCATAATATTTACATAAGAAGTGATCTGGTTGAATTAGACGCAAACATCATCTATTTTTCACACTTAACTCTTGACATTTATTTTATTTATTTATTTAGCGTATGGCTTAAGTATATCACAGAATATATTTAGATTTATGCATTATACAATGCATCACAAACAGATGTCCAATTTTTTTATATATTCGATTGACCCTTCGGTTGCCATTACAAAGTCTATAGGGTCGCCTGTGTATGCTCTGCGTGGGCAGTCCTGAACAATGTGACTGATCGTCTGTCTTGCAGCGCCGCAGTCACAAGAAGGCGAGGGGAGTTTACCCCATCTGTGGAGGGAGTCGGCGCATCTTCCACAGTTTGTTCGAATTCGATTAAGGGCTGCCCAAATCTTACGGGGACGTTCAAATTCGCCAGGTTTCCCTATGATGTCCGGTAGACTATGGTAATGCGGATCTGTCCTACTTTCCCAATCTTCTCTCCATCGGGTATTTAAGTCAAAGTTGGATTGCTGCAGCGCTTGAGCAGATTGTAGAGGGGATGACCTGGATCGGAGACGGTTTCCAAGAATATCGGGGATGTCGTTGTGGACTAGAAGCTGGCGACTGTCCATTAATTTGTTATATTCTTTAACCAATGCATGTTCGCGGCGTAGGTTGGGTGGTGCTATATTACTAAGGGTAGGTAGCCACATTGTAGGGGTGGGCTTAATTGTGCCTGTTATCATACGCATAGTACGGTTTAGTTGGGTGTCGACCAGGTGGGTATGCCTGCTATTTAGCCACACTGGAGCACAGTATTCTGCCATCGGATATATCAGGCCAAGAGCAGAGGATCTTAATGTTGATGCTGTGGACCCCCATGTAGTGCCGCAGAGTTTCTGTATTATATTGTTGCGTGTTTTCAATTTTGCTGCTGTTTTCGTCAGGTGTTCTCTGAATGTGAGCGTTCTGTCTAGAGTAACCCCAAGGTATTTCGGGTATTTATTGTGTTTTAACAGCTTGTTATTAAAATACACTCGCAATTCTCTGTTTGCCAACTTGTTGTTTAGATGAAAAGCTGATACTTCAGTTTTTGTAGTACTTGGCTGTAGTCTCCATTTCTTAAGGTATTCGCTGAGGATGGATAAGTCATTCGTGAGAGTGATTTCTGTAGTTTCTAAAGATTGGTGGCTTGTTGCAAGGGTCCAGTCGTCAGCATATCCAAACTTCCGAGATTCGGTTTCAGGCATGTCAGCAATATAGAGGCTGAAAAGTAAAGGGGCAAGGACAGAACCCTGTGGAAGACCATTGTTAAGTTTCATCTGTCTACTCGTCTCCTTTCCCATTATAACCTGGAAGGCTCTGTTGGTCAGCATGTTGTCAATGAGGTTAATTATCTTTCTGCAGGGGATAATGCGGGCCAGTTTATATATTAATCCCTGTCTCCAAACAGTATCATATGCTGCTGTTAGATCTATAAATACTGTTGCTGTCTTTTGTTTCTTTTGAAAACTAGCTTCTATAAAAGTTGTTAATGACAGCACTTGGTCCGTACAGCTTCGATGAGGGCGGAAGCCAGCTTGTTCAATGGGGACATTTTCTAGTATCCTGTGACTAATTCTGTTGAGGAGAAGCTTTTCTAATAGTTTATATACCATGCTGAGTAGAGCTATGGGGCGGTAGTTTTCTGGCTTATCGGTTGATTTGCCCGGTTTCGGAATTGCAATTATCTTTGTTCGCTTAAGTGAGAAAGGAATGTTACCTGACTGAAGTATATCATTAAAGAACATTGCAAGCCACTGTTTCGTGTATGCACCACTGTGTATCAAGAACTCTGGATGGATACCATCAAAGCCAGGTGCTTTACCTGATTTCATTTCTTTCAGCGCATGTGTGATTTCAGAAATAAGTATTCTTGCTGAATATTCGGAGTTCGTTCTGTTCATTTGTTTTAATGCCCTTAAGTCTCTTTTCACGTTGGTAGTATGTGTTCGATCTCGTGGAGCTCTGGATAGAGATACTATATGGGAGGCAACCTTGTTAGGAGACATTTTAGACTCTCTGGATTCCAGCTGGTTAGCTCCTCCAATTTTCCGCAACAAGGACCATGCCTGCCGGCTTGATTTTTTGAAGTCAAGGTTTTCGACAGTCTTTATCCATTTTTGGCGTCTAGCTGTATCGATGTTGTGTAAAAGCTCATCGGCTATTTCTCGGTCACCACTTTCGAGAAACTTCGTGTATAAGTCTTCACATGTTTCAGTCCATCCAGGCACATATTCTTTGCGATACCCCCTAGGGATGGTTTTCTTGGCAGTGCTTATTACTGCGCCCACAAACCTCTCATAATGTTTGCTGGTTGGAGGGACCCAGCTCAAGGTCCGGTCTAGTTGTTCAGAGAACTTCTTCCAGTTTGCTTTTCTAAGATTCCACCTGGGTCGAGGATATGATCTAATTATTGGAATTGATATTCCGATGGTGATAAGCACCGGACGATGTTGAGTATGTGGGAAGTCTGCAAGGACACTTCTCGCAGTTGTTAGTGGTCTGTCATTGGTATCTTTTGAGACAAAACATAGGTCTGGGTTATATTCTTTTCTCCATGCAGCTGATTTAAATGTTCCTCTGTCTTTGGCATCAAAAACTAGGTATGTGTTTTGCTCTTCGGACCATTCTACTAGTGCCTCCCCATTTTCATCATTCGTGGTGTACTTCCACATTTCGTGGTGGCTGTTGAAGTCGCCGATGTATATAGTAGGATGTGGATGAGTCTTTAGCACTTCTGGGTTCCATGTAGTGGCTGGAGGTTTGTATATGTTAACTACGGTAATATCTCCAATCTTGGTGACTACTTCATGTATATTATTTTCATTGGAAGCAGAAAGTAGGAAACCATTTTCTATATTGCAGCGAATGTAGGTTGCGACGCCGTAATGTTTATCATAGGTGGCTCCCAGTAAATCGTAGCCAGGTATCTTTCCCCTTAAATCAAGCTGGACTTTGTCTTCAGTATGGGTCTCTTGTATGGCAACCAGGTCAATGTCGTTATCGTGTAGGATTTTTTGCAACACTTGGCATTTTGCCTGGCTTATGCCCTCGATGTTAAGGTGACAGACTCTTGACATTGAAAGTGGGTGAATGACTTTTTCAGATTACCAAAAATAATGCTCTGACTATGAATATCGAATTACTGATTACGAATACGAATCTCCAAGAATTTCGCTACGTTTTCAAAACGATACACTCATACAGGAAGTGTTAAATCAGTTAAAATGTATGAACTATTCTACAAATATACAAACGTGTTAAAAGTAATACATGTTCTTTCGATAGTACTAATTTTGATCATATTGATATCGAGTCGAATGGAGTATCGCAAACTAAAGTGTATTGTAAATGTAACTTTGTAACCTATTGGATTTAAAAAACCGAATACCGGTTTTTCCAAAAACCGGTTTTTTTGGCCGGTTATAACGCCAGGTTAAACTCGGCATCTCAGCATCCGTATGGCTTGCAAATTGTAGAAGCCTCGGAGGTGTAACTAGAGAAGGTTCCCATTGTTTTCATTCTGGTGGGATGTAGAATAGCATTATGTTGTTTTATATGCCATTAGAGTGAAAACTTAGTCTTTTTGCTAGCAGTTGCCGCTAGGGCATCTATGCCATTTCGTTCGTTGCAATCGGGACTGCATGCCGGGGTTTTGTTTTGGTTGGATCATGGAGAGCAGCATATGTGCCTCCTGATGAGAGACTAATAAGTTTCGAAACCGGTAGAGGTGCTTGCTGCACTCTCTGATTGGACTAGAATATGGTTCGGCTGTATTTTCGTTTTGCAACGAAATTGAAAATGGTTATTAATTTTTGATTTACATTTACTCAGATCGTAGTACGAAGGGAACTATTCTCGTTGGAACTTTACCGCGCTGAGCAGATGGGACGTGAATTGCAAATTGTAGAATTCCCTCATCTTCCTTAGTCTCAGCATCAGTATGGCTTGCAAATTGTAGAAGCCTCGGAGGTGTAACCAGAGAAGGTTCCCATTGTTTTCATTCGGGTGGGATGTAGAATAGCATTATGTTGTTTTATATGCCGTTAGAGTGAAAACTTAGTCTTTTTTTCTAATAGATACCTATATCTTCCTTGTCGTTCATGAGGGTGTTCACCATAAGAAAATATTGTAATTATCGTCCATGAGGGTATTCACCATAAGAAAATATTGTAATTATAGTTCGAACTAGTTTTTAATTAGCATAATAACAATTGCATACATATTTAATATTGTTTACATTTATTTGATTTATTTCCTATTTTGTATTATTAAAGTTATTGTTCCGCCATTTCATAATTTTATTTTGCTCATTATTTTTTAAAACCATTGAATTGTTTACATTCTACACGCTACATTAAATTCCCTCATAATATAATATCCAATGGCAAGTAGACAATGGCATATAAAATTTCATTGTTAACCAATGGTTATTAAAAATGAAAATTTTGACTACAATACATTACTGTTATGACACGTCATAAAAAATTCAGTTGTTTTCTATTTAATTTTAATTAAAAGTGTTATTTTTTCATCGGTTCGTATGTTACCCAACTAAACAGTGATTTTTTTAAGCTAATATTTGTTAATGGTAAAAATAAATATAATAGATATTTAAATTCAATTGATATAGTATTCGCTAAAATAAACAATAGAGAAATTAAGATATCTAGATTAATCCCTTAATATGGATTAGACCATGGCTGAAGTCTTTAAAAATGGTAAAACGTGAAAAAACAATAGGAAGAGAATGTGTGGTTGTTATCTCAATTAGATTAACTGTTTATTAGATTTATCAGATATCTTTACGATTAAACCAAATCAATATTTTTGCGTGTCAAAGGATTACGTTATTATATTATATTACCGAGGGCCGAAAGTCTCTGAAAACTTCTATAATGTTTATTTTAATAAGTTACAGGGGTAAAAAAAGAGAAAATTTAGTGTGATTTTTAATTTCAAATAGCTCATCCAAAAGAAAATTTTTGTTTATTTTAAGGGTCTTTCGCCCCTTGGTAATAATGTAATCTTTCATTCTGCGTTTAAATTTTTTAAAAATATTTATTATTTTTCTCAGGATTCGAAAAAAATGAATGCATTTAAAAAGCATTGGAGCCAAAATTTTGCGCCTATGCCCTTAAAAGAAAACTTACATAATTATGAAAATAATAAAGAAATAATTTCAATTGTTTTAGTTATAATTACCTACGTCTTTATAAATATAATTTTAAATATCTGTTTTTCTACTCGTATAAATTTTAAGTAAAATTTGTATTGAGTCATTAGATAGAGATTAGATAAAGTTCCTCGAGAGATTATGTGGTGGGCACTTAATAAGAAAGGAGTCCCTGGCAAATATGTAAATATTGTGAGAGATATGTATGAGGGAGTAACGACTAGTGTTAGAACAGGTGTGGGAGAGACTGATAAATTTCAGGTGAAAGTAGGATTGCACCAAGGCTCGGTGCTTAGTCCTTATTTATTCTCATTAGTTTTGGACCAGATAACAGGAACCAGGACCAGTTAATAGAAAATAGTGAAAGAGACTTAGAACAAAAACTGGAACAGTGGAAACAAGCTCTGGAGGAAAAAAGTTTAAAACTTAGTAGGACAAAAATAGAGTATTTGGAATGTTCATTTAAAGATGGAGTTACTACAAATAAAATGGTATCTTGGGATGGTGAAATGATTGTGAAAAGTAATAGTTTTAAGTACCTAGGATCGGTATTACAGAGTAATGGAGAAATAGATGGAGATGCATGCAGTAGAATTAGGGCTGGATGGATGAAGTGAAAAGAAGCGAGTGGTGTGTTGTGTGTAGGGATGGCGGTTTTTGACAAAACACCGGTTTTCGGTTATACCGGTTTATTTGCTTACGGTTTAACCTGGCGGTTATAACCGGCCAAAAAAACCGGTTTTTGGAAAAACCGGTTTTCGGTTTTTTTAATCCAATAGGTTACAAAGTTACATTTACAATACACTTTAGTTTGCGATACTCCATTCGACTCGATATCAATATGATCAAAATTAGTACTATCGAAAGAACATGTATTACTTTTAACACGTTTGTATATTTGTAGAATAGGTAAATACATTTTAACTCATTTAATACTTCCTGTATGAGTGTATCGTTTTGAAAACGTAGCGAAATTCTTGGAGATTCGTATTCGTAATGAGTAATTCGATATTCATAGTCAGAGCATTATTTTTGGTAATCAGAAAAGTCATTCACCCACTTTCAATGTCAAGAGTGTGAATGTTTCAGTGTGAAAAATAGATGATGTTTGCGTCTAATTCAACCAGAGCACTTCTTCTCTAAATATTATGATTACAAATACCTTTTCAAGGAAATATTATAATAAAACTTAATAATTGTTTCTGGCTGATGTGAGATTGCACTTTCAGTTTGCTTCTGTATTTTATAAAATAAAATAAAATTTGAATTATGGTTTTGTTTGGAATAATTACTTAAGAATAATAATTATGATTGGGATCCGAAATAATACCTAATCTAATCCTAATCACCGTAAAAACCTAATAACCGGTTTTTACTTTAAAAAGAAAAAAGCGGTTTTAACCGGGACAAAAAAACAACCGGTAAAACCGGTTATTGCGAAGTAAAAAAACCGGTTTTAGGTTTAAACCGGTAGGTTTTTCCCATCCCTAGTTGTGTGGCAGAAAAATTCCAATGAAGCTGAAGGGAAAATTCTATAAAACAACCATAAGACCGGCTATGATGCACGGAACTGAATTTTGGGCAGTGAAAAAGAAAGAGAAACAACGAATGCATGTGGCGGAAATGAGAATGCTTAGATGGATGAGTGGAGTGACAAAGAAGGATAAAATTAAAAATGAGTATATTAGGGGAAGTCTAGGTGTCGCACCATTTGATGCCAAAATGAGAGAGCATAGGTTAAGATGGTTTGGTCATGTTCAACGTCGAGACGTTAATCACTCAATACGAAGAATAGCTGAAGTGCAGATTCCTGGAAGGGGTAGGAGAGGAAGACCAAAGAAGACCTGGGGGGAGACGATAAGGTAGGACATGTTGGTAAAGGGGATTAACATTGATATGACCCAAGATAGAATTGTGTGGAGAAATGCAATTAGGGAAGCCGACCACGCATAGGGATAAGGCAAAGAGAATGATGATGATGATTGTATTGAGTCATTAATTTAAATCTAAATAAAGATTTATAAATAGAAATATATGATTTATAAATAGAATATGAAAGATCACTAAATAAGGTGTTTTTTCAACAAAAAATTGCAAATAACTCGAAAATTAAGCATTTTTCGAAAAATTACTGAAATAAGAAAAGTGTTTATTTCAATAAGATGCACGGAAAACAATAATTATGAAACGATTCGATAAGAATTTTTATTATAAGTTATTAACCATCTCCACTTCCAGCCCAGTGGAACAAATTAAAAAATATATTTGAACTTATAAAAATATATCGAATCAAATAAAAAAGATTTAGTGCATTAAAAATTTAAAACAAATAGTCAGTATATTCTGTTCCTAAGCGTCTTTTTGGGTTTAAGCCGCTCGCCTATAATACAAATATTATTGTTTCTTATAGTTCATAATTTTTTAAATAATTGATATGTCAAGTGTGCGTTAAAAAATATTATAAATGACCCAGAACCTGCCGGACCGTGAAACTAAACTCTTCCCCTTACTTGAATAACCGTTGCCCCTTTCGCCTTATAGGGTATATTTCTCACCCTCCCGAACACATGGTTATTACCATGGCACCACCCATCACTTTATCCGACCTATAAATTAGTTGCTAAATGATCTCGAACTGTAGTTATGCCCATTGTTTTCTCGAATTTAAATTGCCTTATAAATATGAGATTATCTCACATTTGATCGGTTTTATGGCATAAACGGGGTGCTTCGTGATGCTGGCTGGATGATATTTCCCCAAACATCTGGTGATATTCCTACAAAATGAGATTTCAAATTGTATAAAGAATATTATATAGAATATTGCACAGTTTAGATTTGTTTTGTAGAGGGTGATCCAAGCTTTTAAAACCAATATAACATTTTATTATACAGGGTATCCTCGAAAATAGTGCGTTCCTTAACGGTATAGGTAGAAGGCATCATGTAGAGTAAAAAGTCTTATAACATTTTTTTCTAAATTCAACCGTTTGGCCAAAAAACTAAAATTAATTTTTTGGTATGCAAATTGAAATTTGGCAACTATGTGCAATACAGCAATACAAAAATCTAAAGATAGACAGTCATAATTCAATAATAGTAGGTTTGTTTGTATGTTTACAGTTGTATCTGGTAGTAAACTAATAATAATAAATCATGTAAATATCAAGGGAAACCCCATTTTCGGCATGTACCTTTAGTATTTACATTAAACCCTGTCTTCCTCCTCAACATTAAATAAAAAAAGAATTTGTTTTGTATGATTTTCAAACATGGGGTAATATAGTTTGAAATCAAGATTTCTTTTGTTCTTCTGCGTTAATTATTTTATTTTTTTTTTAATTTCATTATATTCAACAATAATTGAGTAAATATCATATGTGTGAAAAAAACCACCGGACAGACTATATAAGCATATACAATACCAAACCCTTCTTTCATTACGTCATAGTTCATCGAATTCTCTCTAACGCATTCAATTGCAATTGACAGAAAAAAAGGTACGTCCGTGATTATTATATATACATAGAACTCATAAAATGATGTATTCATTGATTAGTTGCATACTTTCACACTGTCAAGAGATATTCTGGGTTACAATTGCCATTCTGGGTTAGTATATTTCGACATTTGATAGTGAAACTTTTATTTTATGTTTATTGATTTTTTCATTAAAATATTTTAGACTAATATTCAGAAAAATATGTATATAGATATTTATATAATTTATATAAATATAAACACCTTTTTTCTCTTTTTATTAGCTTGCCTACTTAAATATAAGAATCTTACTCAGAATACTAAACTGAAAATTTACAAAGCAGCAATTAGACCAGTAATCGCATATGGTGCTGAAGTAATGTGTCTGACACAGAAAGAGAAAGAAATATTGAGGATCCTAGAGAGGAAAATAATTCAGAGGATAGCAGGCCCACTAAAATTAGGTAATAAAGAATTTAGAAAACTCATGAACCACGAAGTAAGAGAACTTCTGAAAGGAGAAGATGTCGTCAGATTTATCAAGGCACAGAGTCTCAGATGGATGGGACATGTAGAAAGGATGAATCCAGAAGCCGTTATCAAGAAAATTTCCAAATGGAAACCTGTATGAGGCAGACCACGAGGAAGACCCAAAACTAGATGGGAGAACCAGATAGTCGAGGACCTTAAGAAGATGGGAGTCAGAGAATGGGTAACCATAAGCAAAAATAGGAACAAATGGTTAAAAATTTTAGAACATGCCAAGTTACACAACCAATTGTAAAACCAAGATGTTAATGCGGATTGATTCACCGCGACAAACGAATCGGAAGATATCAAAGAGGGCGGCAATTACTCCGCTAGGAGTCTAGATGCCATGATGATGATGACTTAAATATAAATATTCTGGCAATTGTCAGATTTGAGTAAAATGTCACGCAATGATTAGCTACATCCTTAAAATCCCATATGACGTTAAAATTAATGACGCACTGAAAGAAGGGTGTTTATGCCCTCTTCTGGTTTATCTTAATTTTAATGCATGTTCTTATGACGTACCGATATATCTACATATACTCATACGAAAAGGAAGCGGAAGACCAGTCGCCAAGAAGTCGTCATCAAGCCACCACCAAGTCATAGAGTGCAACAATCTCTTATAAACATTTTAAGTGGTTCTCTATGTCGCGTTTTATCAAGACATTTTAAAGTGTAAAAGGACATCCTATATTTTACTTGATGGATTCGACCGTTACTTGATGGAAGTTCATTTTATCTAACAATAAAACACTGAAAACGTTTGTTTTCTATACTTCCACAAAATTTATTATAACTAAGTGACTACAGCTGTTTCGGCAGAGTGCCTTTCTCAAGTGATATAGTTTACAATGTGTTTGCCTTTTTAAGTCTTCAACTGAAGAGGTTGAGGAGTGGGGAGCTGTTTGTCTCGAGTTGGTCATTCAGAATTATATCTGTATTTTTCAGTTTATTAATTTCCATAGATTCTAAAAAAGATAGCTTAAGGCCTTTATTTTGAATATGTAGAATTTGAAACTCTTCATTGAAAGAATGATTATGATCTAGAAGGTGAAGTGCGTATGTAGAAGTGTCTGTTTTTCTATTGTTGAATGCCCTTTTGTGTTCTGCTATCCGTTTGTCAAAAGTTCTGCCAGTTTGACCGATGTACGTTTTCGGACAGTCACTACAAATTAGTTTGTACACACCACTCTGTAGTTGCTTTCTCTTTCGGCTTTTATTATTCTTAATATATTTGCTTAAGTTGTTGTTAGTTCTGAAAGCTGGTGTTATTCCTTTCTCTTTTATGTATCTGGCTATTTTTGTTGTTATCTTGCCAGTATATGTGAGAGAGCAGAAGATACTGGGTTCTTTCTGTGGTGGTGGATACACTAATTTCAGGGCTTTCTGATGGAGTTTTTGGTTTAAAATTTTGTTAACTGTTTGTTCGTTATAGCCGTTGTTTACTGCTATTTGTTTAATGATGTTTAGTTCTATCTCGAAGTTATTTTTTGTCATGGGAATTTCTGTCAGTCTATGTATCATGCTATGATAGGCTGCTAATTTGTGTTGTGTAGGATGGGATGATGAATTGTGTATAGTTGTGTCAGTATGGGTAGGTTTATGATATACGGAGGACTCATGTTTGTTGTGTAGTCTGGAAATCGTTACACCTAGAAAGTTTATGGAGTTATTCTGTTCTGTTTCTATTGTAAACTCAATATTATTATGAAGTGAATTAATATATGATAGAAATTGGTCAAGTTGTCTATTAGTTCCTGTAAAGCATACTAGTATATCATCCAAGTATCTCCACCAATATAAGAACTGTTTAAATACGGGATGTTTAAAAATTGTTGTTTCAAGTTGGTTCATAAATTAAACTGATAGCAATGGGCTTAGAGGATTACCCATAATAAGTCCTGCACTGTTGATTGATGTCTTGATTTATGCAAATTTCAAGAAGGTGTAAAATTTCAGATGCAATGATCGGATTTGTACTATTATGGTCTAAAAGATTCTTAACTAAAACAAAAGTTTCTGTAGGAGGAACATCCTAATACTCCAGACTAATTTCATTTGACGTAAAAAATCTTTTTCCTAGTGTTCCTCCTACAGAAACATTTGTTTTAGTTAAGAATCTTTTAGACCATAATAGTACAAATCCGATCATTGCATCTGAAATTTTACACCTTCTTGAAATTTGCATAAATCAAGACTATTTTGAATTCAATAATCAAATATACACAAACAACAGTGCAGGACTTATTATGGGTAATCCTCTAAGCCCATTGCTATCAGATATATTTATGAACCAACTTGAAACAACAATTTCTAAACATCCCGTATTTAAACAGTTCTTATATTGGTGGAGATACGTGGATGATATACTAGTATGCTTTACAGGAACTAATAGACAACTTGACCAATTTCTATCATATATTAATTCACTTCATAATAATATTGAGTTTACAATAGAAACAGAACAGAATAACTCCATAAACTTTCTAGGTGTAACGATTTCCAGACTACACAACAAACATGAGTTCTCCGTATATCATAAACCTACCCATACTGACACAACTATACACAATTCATCATCCCATTCTACACAACACAAATTAGCAGCCTACCATAGCATGATACATAGACTGACAGAAATTCCCATGACAAAAAATAACTTCGAGATAGAACTAAACATCATTAAACAAATAGCAGTAAACAACGGCTATAACGAAAAAACAGTTAACAAAATTTTAAACCAAAAACTCCATCAGAAATCCCTGAAATTAGTGTATCCACCATCACAGAAAGAACCCAGTACCTTCTGCTCTCTCACATATACTGGCAAGATAACAACAAAAATAGCCAGATACATAAAAAAGAAAGGAATAACACCAGCTTTCAGAACTAACAACAACTTAAGCAAATATATTAAGAATAATAAAAGCCGAAAGAGAAAGCAACTACAGAGTGGTGTGTACAAACTAACTTGTGGTGACTGTCCGAAAACGTACATCGGTCAAACTGGCAGAACTTTTGACAAACGGATAGCAGATCACAAAAGGGCATTCAAAAATAGAAAAACAGACACTTCTACATACGCACTTCTCCTTCTAGATCATAATCATTCTTTCAATGAAGAGTTTCAAATTCTACATGTTCAAAATAAAGGCCTTAAGCTATCTTTTTATCTTTTTTAGAATCTATGGAAATTAATAAACTGAAAAATACAGATATAATTCTGAATGACCAACTCGAGACAAACAGCTCCCCACTCCTCAACCTCTTCAGTTGAATACTTAAAAAGGCAAACACATTGTAAACTATATCACTTCAGAAAGGCACTCTGCCGAAACAGCTGTAGTCACTTAGTTATAATAAATTTTGTGGAAGTATAGAAAACAAACGTTTTCAGTGTTTTATTTTTAGACTATATTTTACTGTTTAATTTTGTGTTCTTAGAGCAATAAATTCATATCTTTCACACGTTAGCATATCTTATCGAAGTTAATATTGAGTCAAATTCAAAGGGTTTCATAAGGGTTTCAATATTTTTTCTTTTTTCCTTATACATTCAGCATATTTTTAAAAATATTCTGGTTGTCAGACGATCTTAATAGGAAGAACGCGTATAAACTTTTTTCAAACACAGTTAATTTACCAGAAAAAATTCCCTCAATTTAGTTGAAACCGCGAACACACGTTCATACAAATTTCTCGTCGGTGATGATACGACCAAATCAGCCGAAAAAGCCATCCTCTTTATCCAGAAAATAAGTTAAAAACTTTCCAAACCTGAGCAAACTGATATTTAAACAGCCAAAGAAGTAGCAGTCATATTTTTTCAGAGGATTTGCATGGTTGATTTGAAGGTTAGAAATATTTGGGTTGAAGCTAATAACAAAATACACACATCGGAAAAGTCTAGGGATATTTTTGAAAAGAGACATAATTTCTTCTTTAATTGTTTTGATTTGAATAAATAATAATCGATTTGTAGTGATCTGTAGTATTTAATATACAACACAATTTGTTGAAATTTTAAAAATAACGAGAATACCTTTCAGAAATGTTAAAATTATCGAGAACTACAATTAACAAAAAAAATTAGGTCGTCACAAAATATGATAGTATCTAATAAAAAATAGTTATTACGGTACCAAGGGTATTATAAGGATAATAACGCTTAAGGTCAATGGTGACCGAAAGCGTTATTATCTATAATGTAATTGGTGCCTTCAACGTTTAATGTCCGACTAAATTATTCTTTATATGCAAAAAATTTGAATGAATTTTGAATTAATTAGTTTTTAAATAAGTAAATTACCAGCAATAGTCGTAACGTATTAATTGTGGTAACTACAGTTTTACTTAGGTTGTTATTTGTCAACTTGACAGTATTTAACTAGTTATTTAAATTTAATGGCCTAGCCCTAGGGCATTATATCATACTTAACTAACTTCGAAATCATGTAATTATTTGTAAAATAATATACCAGTCGGACATTAACAAAATTAATACACATTATGGCGTGCACAACCCTTTTAAAACACACTTTTAAGAAGGCAGATCTGAACGAATATGGCATCAATATAAATGGAGAGAAGCTCAGTCATTTGAGATTCGCAGATGACATCGTCCTTATAGCCGATCGTATAGATGATGTAATAATAATGTTGAACAAGTTATATCAGGATTCCTTGGAGGTCGGACTAAAGATTAATATCAACAAGACGCAAATAATAACTAATCTGGTGCTAAATCGTAATATTCTTGTTGATGGAATGGATATTGAGCAGACTGTATCTTATAAGTACTTGGGACATGAAATTCGGTTGGGAAGAGATAACCAGACGTGCGGGCTCCCACATCGCACAGGATTAGCCTGGGCAGCGCTTGGTAAACTGAGCTATGTATTTAAATCGGACTTACCCATATGCCTGAAAAGGAAAATTTTTGACCAGTGTGTATTGCCTGTATTCACTTATGGAGTGAATGTTAATACAACTGTGAAATATAACGTGATGTTAATACAACTGAAAGATAAGAAGAACATAATAAACATCATACAAGTGTACGCTCCTACAGCAGACAAAGACGAAGAGGAAATAGAACAATTCTATAATAACTTAGAAGAGGTGATGAGAACAACAAAGAAACAACACATTAACATAGTAATGGGCGATCTGAACGCCAAGGTAGGTCAGGGTAAAGTTGGAGAAAATGTCGGTAAATACGGCTTAGGTAATAGAAATGAAAGGGGTGATCGTTTAGTTCAGTTTTGTCAAAGCGAAGATTTAATAATAACTAATACATTCTTTAGATTACCCCCAAGGAGACTCTATACGTGGACGTCACCTCAACACACACAAGAAAAAGTAATCAGAAACCAAATAGATTACATAATGGTGACAAAAAGATACCGTAATGCCGTGAAATCTACTAAAACTTACCCTGGAACTGATATCGGTTCGGATCATAATCCAGTAGTATCTATGTTAGAAGCTAGACCAAAGAAAATGAGAAAAACCATCATCCCAACGTTAGACTTAAGTCAGCTTAAAAGTGAACACCGACGACAAACAGTGCGCGAAGAAATCAACACCGACCTCAGTGTAGCAGAAAACCAAATCCGCAGAACAGACAACATAGATGAAAAACTGAAGTATATAAACACTATAATAAGAACTACGGGAAAGAAACACCTAACCAAATCTCCAAAGAAACATAAGGTGTGGATGACACCAGACATACTAGAACTAATGGATGAAAGACGCAAATTGAAGAGTAATTCAGAAAAATACAGAGAGGTTGATAAGAACATAAAGCAAATAATAAAGAAGGCCAAAGAATCATGGATTACAGAACAATGTGTAGAAATGGAAGACTATGAAAGAAAGTATGACACATTCAATATACATAAAAAAGTAAAAGAACTTACAGGAACCCAAAGAAGACATCAAATAAGTTTGCTTAAGGACAAAGACGGAAATATTATTGTAGACTTAACAGAAAAAATTAATAGATGGAGTGA
This sequence comes from Diabrotica virgifera virgifera, assembly GCF_917563875.1. Classification (NCBI taxonomy): domain Eukaryota; kingdom Metazoa; phylum Arthropoda; class Insecta; order Coleoptera; family Chrysomelidae; genus Diabrotica; species Diabrotica virgifera. The sequence continues at coordinate 258,639,310 of NC_065444.1, forward strand.
ATACATAAGAGAATTGTTTGAGGACAACAGAAATAACATTGACAAGGTAAATGGTGAAACGGGACCTGAGATCCTAAAATGTGAAGTAGAAATGGCACTTACAAATTCCAAAACTGGAAAGGCAAATGGACCCGATGAGGTTCCTACTGAATTACTAAAGCTCTTGAATGATGAATCGATAGGTATAATATTGCACTTATTTAACACAGTATACAATACTGGTATTATACCTCAAGAGTGGCTGCTGTCTACATTCGTTACACTGCCAAAGAAATCCAATGCAAAAGAATGTTCAGAACATCGAACAATATCTTTAATGAGCCATCTACTAAAGATATTTCTAAAAATCATCCACAACCGAGTTTATCAAAAGCTGGAGTCAGATATTAGTAATACACAGATGGGGTTCAGAAAAGGACTAGGTACTCGAGAAGCTCTCTTCGGTTTGAATGTTCTTACACAAAGATGCCTAGACGTTAATCAAGAAGTACATGCATGTTTTATCGATTTTGAAAAAGCGTTTGACAGAGTACGCCACGATAGGCTAAGAGACATTCTTGAAAGAAAAGACATAGATAATAAAGATCTGCGAATAATTCTCAACTTATATTGGAATCAGAAAGCTAACATCAAAATAGAAAACGAGATATCAAAAGCAATAGAAATACGTAGAGGAGTAAGACAGGGATGCATTTTGTCACCACTGCTATTTAATGTATATAGTGAAAGCATCTGTCAGGAAGCCCTTTTGCAAGCAAATGAAGGAATCGTAATCAATGGAGAGGTTGTAAATAATATTCGATACGCAGACGACACTGTACTAGTTGCAAGAACAGTAGAAGAATTACAACGATTACTTACAAACATAAATATTGCTTGCAACAATTATGGCATAAACATTAATATCAAAAAAACCAAGTATATGGTCTTCAGTAAAATCATGACACAACCAGCACATATTAGTATAAACGGCATTCAAATTGAAAAAGTATCAAGTTATAAATACTTGGGAACTTTAATAAACGAAACTGGAGACCAAAACAATGAAATAAAAAGACGTATCGAAATTGCCAGGGCCACCTTCATAAAGATGAGAAAATTCTTCTGCAACAGAGATATAAGCATCCCTCTACGATTAAGAATGCTAAGTGGCTACGTATTTAACACGCTATTATACGGTGTAGAGGCCTGGACTCTCAAACAGAACAACATAAAAAATATTGAAAGTTTCGAGATGTGGTGCTACCGTCGAATGCTGAAGATAAGTTGGGTTGAAAGAATCACAAATCTTGAAGTAATACGAAGGATAGGAAGAGACCCAGAAATTTTATTAACGATAAAACGAAGAAAACTCGAGTATTTGGGTCACCTGATGAGAGGTAATAGAAACCACCAAGGAAAAATAGAAGGAAAACGGAATCCAGGCCGTAGAAGAATGTCGTGGATGCGGAATTTGAGAGAGTGGTTTGGCTGCACCACTAATGAACTTTTTAGGTCAGCTATAAACAAAGTCAGGGTAGCCTTGATGATCTCCAATCTCCGATAGGAGTGGCACAAGAAGAAGAAGAACTTATGGAGCGGAAACATTAACACTCACAAAATCGGTAGTGAACAAGATTCGCATAACTCAGAGGGCTATGGAGCGCCAGATGTTGGGTGTCTCCCTGAGGGACCGAATCCCAAACGAAGAAATACGTCGTAGAACAAAAACAACGGACGCCGTCGAAAGAATCGCGTCGCTCGAGTGAAATTGGGCAGGACACGTCGCCAGATTGTCAGACAACCGATGGACAAACGTATTGTCGTATGGAGACCACGAGAAGAAGCACTACGGAGCAGAGGACGACCACCAACCAGATTGGTTGACGATCTGAAGCGTATTGTCGGCAACTGGATGCAAGCCGCACAAAACAGAGAAAGATGGAAAGAGCTGAGGGAGACCTATGTCCAGCAGTGGACGAGTACGGGTTGATCATGACGATGGCGTGTACCCTGGTTTATTACGGCTTTACATCTGTCTTTCATGGACAAAATAAGATTACCTATCGATATCCTGTTGAGGTACGTTTGTCCATTCTTCTATTAGAAGTTCTCCAAAAAGGAACGATTACATATATGTGTAGTAATTATTCGCTGAAGCATCTCCCATACATGCTCGATGGGATTCAGGTCGGGGGATGTTGCTGGCCAAGGCAACACATTAATACCTTCGTTGGTAAGCCTGTCTGTCTTTGGGACATTTGGACGAGCATTATCATGCCTAAGGTGGAAGTTTTGACCAACCGCATCAGCAAACCGACGAACGATACGTTGTAGAATGGTGTCGAGGTACTGTTAAGCTATAAGGAAGGGATTTTGAAAAACCATGTTTTTCAAATCTCTCTATACCATTACTGTACCACGTTTGTATGTGTAAACATCCTGGACATGTTTCAAACGTTCTACAATTCCCGATCATCTCTACATTCTTAGTCGACAACAGTCTGGAATAAATCCAAATCTAGATTCGTCAGAGAATAAAACTGTAGCAGCCCAATCATTGGCATCCCAGTTTTGATATTCTTGATACAACTCTAATCTTGGAGTACGACTGCCTCTGGACATAGGTGGACATCTCAATGGCCTTTGACTGTGGAGTTTGGCTTCATGGAGACGATTTCTTACAGTATCACGGCTTATGGTTACCTGGTGTGCCCGCTGCTAACCAATTCAGGTGCTGTAACCTGGTGTTGTCTTCGAGCTGTTAACACTAAAAATCGGTCTTGAGCTGCAGTTTTAGCACGCTCTCGTCCTAGATGACGTTTGGTTGGACTTCCAGTGTCACAAAAACGCCGCCACAATTTACTTGTAACACTTTAGGAGTCCCACATACGCTCAGCTAAATTAGTTTTCCGCTTGTCACCTTGAAGAAAGCCCTATTTATCTCATCCAAAGTTAAACTCTGGATGAGAACGTTTCATTCCCATTGACTATCTGTATATCACCCGTACTCAAACCCCGTATTTTAGTTTATTCGTGTGTTGGCATTTCTGATTTACGATTTTTATCTTTTTAAGTTTTATTTAACCACAACAGATAGTCTAAGAGCTAGTGAATCCTCCGAGTAACGGTCTTCCTGTAAGGCTAGAAATTTGTATAGTGATAATTAGCACACCAAGGCTAAAAACCATGACCTGGCAGGCATCAGTCGTACACATGTATCTACCAGGTGAACCGAAAAGTGCAAATTTAGGGGATAAAATAAACTTTCTCCTGTAAAGTTTAAATTTAAGTATGTGTTTGACTAAGTCATTTAGAAGAAATGTGTACAATGACAGGCGATTCTGAACAGCATAAGACCTTGCCAGGCGAGGGGAAAGATTAGGGTTTTTTCCTAAAAATATTTTTTGCATCGAACAAAGTTTTTTTTAGGTTTTTTGAATCATTCCAAACAGAAATGGTCTCTAGTGACTTTTCTCTTAGGTTAATAGTTTTTGACATATTATAAGCGATTAAAAATTTAAAAATTGCGAAATCGGCCATTTTTAACCCTGAATCGGACATTTAACTGAAAATTTCAATGTTGCCAAGGTAGGTAAATATTTTTTAAACACCGATTGATAAAATCCCGAAGAGTTTTTTGCAATGCAATATAGAAAACCCCTTTGTTTGTTAATTGCTAATCAAGCGAGCGCGACACTGTGGTATAAGTGAGGACGATTGAGTTTGAATAAATTCAATATCTCGAGAATGGGCAAATTCGAAGGTAAATCCTCAGCAGGTCGATTTTTATTTTTAAATTAGGACTTTTTGCCATATATATAATACTATTGACATCGTCCATCTGGGCGTGATGACGTAATTGATGGTTTTTTGAATGGGAGTAGGGATCGTGTGATAGCTCATATGAAAGGTTATTTAATTATCTATTCAGTAATATAAACGTTAACATAATTATTTATACAGTGTGTGCAAAAAATTTTTCTTCTTTTTGTGTAAATTAATTTAATAAAAAAAAATTTTTGTCAGCCTGTATAACCAATTATGTTAATGTTTATATTACTGAATAGAGAATTAATTAACCTTTCAAATGAGCTATCACATAACCCCTACTGTCGTTTAAGAAAATCATCGATTACGTCATCACGCCCAGATGGATAACATAACTAATATTCTATATATGCCAAAAACTCCTAATTTACAAATAAAAATCGACCTGTCCGAAGATTTCTCTTCAAATTTGCCCGTTATCGAGATAATGAATTTATGCAAATTCAAACGTCCTCACTTATACTACAGTGTCGCGCCCGCTTGATTAGCAATTAAAAAACGAAGGGGTTTTCGATATTGTATTGCAAAAAACTCTTCGGGATTTCATCAATCGACGTTTAAAGAATATCTACTTGCCTTGGCAACATTGAAATTTTCAGTTAAATTTCTGATTCAGGGTTAAAAATGGCCAATTTCGCAATTTTTAATCGCTTATATGTCAAATACTATGAACCTAAGAGAAAAGTCACTAAAGACCTTTTCTGTTTGGAATGATTCAAAAAACCTAAAAAACTTTGTTCGATGCAAAAAAAGTAATTTTAGGAATAAACCCTCATCTTTCCCCTCGCCTGACAAGGTCTTGTGCTGTTCAGAATGCCTGTCTGTATACATTTCTTCTAAATCACTTACTTAAACACATACTTAAATTTAAACCTTACAGGAGAAAGTTTATTTTACCCCCAAACTATGCTCTTTTCGATTCACCTGGTAGATACAGGTGCAGGCTGATGCCTGGCAGGTCATGGTTTTTAGTCTTGGTGTGCTATGAATTATCACTATACAAATTTCGTTGACCGAAATGAAGACTGTTACTCGGAGGGTTCACTAGCTCTTAGACTAAGAAGTAGGAATGTATATTTTATCTATTTAAAGTGGAATTTTGATTAATAAATCCATTTTATTTGTTGAAACTTCTCGTCGGGTAAGTACTCATGAATATTATGGTTTCTAAATTCGTGGTTAATAATTCTTTATAATCTTCTTTGATTGGTTTTTCTGTCATACCTAACCTCTATAAGCCACGTTTTATTTAAACTTCTATATAGGTATATGTAGCTAGAATCTTTTATTTGATTTGTTTTTATATAATTTATTTTCATAATTATTAATTTCACCTATACATATTTTCCTTTTTATAAGTATTTGTTAAATTTATAGAACATCAACTGGTAAGAGCTTATGGTGAACAACTGGAGAGAAATAACAGTATCACCTACCTTGGTTCTAATCTAAATGAGAACTGGGACATGAGCAAAGAAATTAGGATACGTATCGAGAACGCCAAGCTGCATTCATTTAAGATGAAAAAACTGTTATGTGGAAACAATATTACTTTGAGTCTGAAAATTATATTAGTGAGATGTCATGTGTTCTCTACTCTCTTGTAGGGAATCGAAGGCTGGACTTTACCGAATACACTTCTCAAGAAACTGGAAGTCTTTGAAATCTGGTTGTATCGGAGAAACCTACGAATAAGTTGGGTAGATAGAGTTCGTAGCGAAGTTGTTTTGCATCCGATGGGAAAAGTCACGGAAGTCATCAGAACAGTTAAAAGTCACATACTTGAATATTGTGACCATATATTTTCTATTACTCCAATTTATTTAACAATATGTTCCGTTAGGAACAATCAGTTAAAGTTATGACTTTCTTAGGCTTTGACATGTAGGTAAGAATTCCAATAAAACCTTTCCTTTCTAAATTATCAACAAATGTATAGATAGTACTACTAGTAAAATAAAGTAACACTTAAAATAGTTCTAATTTATCTAAAATCTATTTGGTAAGTCAGTTGATTTATAACTCTTCAGTCTGAGAACTTCACCCTCCGTGTTTACTACTTCACTCGCGAAATCATTTGGATGCGCCCTAAGTCTTTCTTCATACTTTTCACTGTCTTTGCTGATTTCTTCTTTGATGCTAGGAACTTTCAGGTCTCTGTCTCTTATTGCGTTGGGGACGTACCATGAAGCGTTTACTATGGTTATTAATGCCTTATTTTCAGTGGCGGCTGGTCAGAGGAGGCAAGGGAGGCTTAGCCTCCCCATAAATTTTTTACACACGCTACACTGTTTTGTTTACTTTGCTATTTTGCTTCGCGTTAGAGATATCGCAAAAAGTTATTTGAACAAGTTGTTCCAAATAATATTCTAACCCCACATACCAAATTTCATTACAAAATTCGCACTTTTAGTTTATTCATTATTTGTAGTCGGGATCCTAAAATTGCAGAGGAGGCTGCTGGTCGGAAAATCTCACTTGCTAATGCTCCGCGTAGCCCAGCAGCGTTTAAGGATGGTTTAAGGAGACCCGGTCTCCTTAGAGCTGCACATCGCTTAACGCACACGCTGCCCGGAAATCGGGCAAGTGAGATTTTTCGGCCAGCAGCCTCCTTTGCGGATTTTAGGATCCTGACTACAAATAATGAAAAAACTAAAAGTGCGAATTTTGTGATGAAATTTGATATGTGGGATTAGAATAATATTTGGAACAACTTGTTTAAATATCTTTTTCCGATATCTGTAATGCAAAGCAAAATATCGGTAATTTATTGAATTTTTTCATTCGACAGGTAATATCTATAAGAGCAAATTGTAACTATTTCCTGCGTAGGATCTGGCGGCCATTTGTGTTAGAATTAAAAAAATTCAGTTGAGTATCTTAAACAATGTAAACCTTCAACCTGTATGGACTGCAAAACTTCAAATCTGTATTTATTTTGATATGCATATCTACTTACAGAGATAGAATTGTTAACAAATAAGCAACACAAACTTTGGTAATACACTTTTACAATTATACTAACTATTTTTAAAATAATATGATATTATGAAATAATTATGAATTATGATGATATTATAAAATGTAAATAAAAAATGGTCAAAAAAATGGGGCCTTAAATTAGATTTTTTTTGGCGGATTTTTTTTGCTAGTGAAAATTTGTCTAGATAATTTACAGTTAGGTATAGCCTCCCCTATTGAAAGAATCACGAGCCGCCACTGCTTATTTTGAAAACGTAAAAATTTCCAAGTTAGAATTGCTGGCTGAGCCCCATAGCTGTATGCCATAGGTCCATATGGGTTTAAGTATGGCTTTACATACCACTAATTTATTTTCAATTGACAGTCTTGAATGTCTGCCCATAATCCAGTACATTTGTTGAAGTTTGAGTCCAAGTTGCTTTCTTTTGGAGAAGATGTGTTTTCTCCTTGTTAGTCTTTTATCTAGATGTATGCCCAGGTATTTGATTGTATCTACTTGTACTAATTGTTTGTTGTTTATGTATACTGGTGGACAGCTCTCTCTTCGCATGGTAAATGTTATGTGGGTTGATTTTGTTTCATTAGCTTTTAGTTTCCTTTTTTTTTTAACCATTTTTCTATTTTATTTAAGTGGACTTGTAAGTTATGCGAAGCTCTTTGGGGGTCTGTGTGAGATGCGGTAATACCTGTGTCATCTGGGAATGTTGCGACTGTTGTCAATCTAGTTGTAGGTAGGTCAGCAGTAAATAACAGGTATAGTAAGGGACCGAGTACACTACCTTGTGGGACACCGAATTTTATTTTAAATAGTTCTGAGTGAGCATTTTGTACTTAATCGACGTAGAAATTTTTTTTTAAATAACTTAGATAATATAGGTAACAGACTAATGGGTCTATATGAGTTCAGTTCTTTGGGGTCTTTTCCTGGTTTTTGTAACAATATGATCTCTGCTACTTTCCACTGATTGGGAAAATGTGCATACGTAAGTATTGCATTAAGTATATGTGTTATTGCCATGATTGTTTTCTTAGTTACGTTTTGCAGGATTTTTCCAGTGAATTGTGGCCATATAATGCGACAACCAGAAAGATATAATATACTCCATTTAATATTACAAGGCATGGTAGATGGAAGAAGAGGGCCAAGTCGAAGAAGGACGCCAGGTCGAAGAAGAACGTCATGGCTTAGAAACCTCAGAGAAAGGTTTGACAGATCCTTTGCAATCCTTTTCAGAGCTGCCGCCAACAAAATTACTCAAAAATTGCTCGATCATCGATCACAGCACATGAAGAAGAAGAAGATTGAAGATCATGGCAAGGAGAAATATATATTTTATGTTCTCAACTAGCTCAATATTTCTTTTGTTAATTTGATATTTTTATATTCTGTATTATCTTTTATTTTCCATTGTTTTAGTGAATTTAATCCATGGATTACTGTTTATGGTGTCTTTATTATTCATAAATTTTAATAATTAATATTCAAGACAATCATTCCAATGATGAGTAAATTAAAAACAAAAATTCAATTAAATTATACCTAGCTAAATACCCTTCTACTACACCCTTGCGAAGGTCTTCTCCCTCGTCTAATTTAAAAGAGTTTCCAACTCGAACAATAAAATTTGTTCCACGCCAAATTTTGTCACTTATTAGAGAAAATAAAGAAATAATGAAGTGTCCCCATTCTCCCGTATAAACTTTGCTTGTTTGCTCGCCTGAAATAAAATTTTAATACTTTAATAAGTTATTCCCAACTTTAAAAAACTCCGTTGGAGATTTCTGATAGTAATTTGTTTTTTTAAAGGATGTATATAATATATAATATAATCAAGATAGGAAGTATATAAGTATCGTCATTTCTCGCAAAAAGGATAAAAAAACAAAATATATATAAGATGGATTGCAATTGAAGACACGTGTTTCTGACTCATGTCGTCATCAGTACGGCATAGCCAAGTTAGAATAGGTGTAGATCATGGGTGTAGATTAACTTGGGAAAGGATTACTACAGGACCAATGCAACCAATTTGTGGCAATAATGTTAGAAGACCCTGGGGATTCCAGAGTAACAACTAACACATCCACGGAGGAAGCTACAGCTACCTGAAGAAAGGAATGCCAAACGTTTAGAATGTTTTAAACTTTAAACAATCAAACAAGGAAAGATTAATGCGAGTTAATATTAAAATCAAGATAGGAAGTATATATCGGCATGTCTCGCAACAAGGATGAAAAAAAAAACAAAATATGTATAAGATGGAATGCAAACGCTGTCATCTCCGTGGATGTGTTAGTTGTTGCTCTGGAATCGTCAGGGTCTTCTAACAATATTGCCACAAATTGGTTGCATTGCTCCTGTATTGATCCTTTCCCAAGTTAATATACACCTATTCTAACTTACTTGGCTATACCGTACTAATGAACGACTAATTTAGCCTCATAGAAGCCAATTGCAAATAAAACTAAACAAATAGAGCAAGACAATTTGTTGAACTATAGACAAATAAAGCGAAATCTGTAATGTATCTAATCAAGCACAAATTATACAAACAGGTAAAAAAATCTGCTTCTCTTGGTGCCTATTCGTTTTGAGTATTGGCGATCATTCTGGCTATAACTATTTTATTAACTGACGCTTTAAATAGATTAGTTGTTGTGGAGAACTATTTCCTCAGGTTCTTTAACCATAATGTTCTTCCTGTCCCAATTCCTCGCTTTCCAAATACTTTGCCTTGAATGGTTACTTTCAGTAATCTGTATTTAGTGCCGTTTCTCATTATGTGTCAGAGATATGCTAACTTTATCCTTTTAATCGTATACATCACCTCTCTTATATTCTAGAAACGGTTTGCTTAATTCGTAAACACCTTCATGTCTTTCCAGCAAGGCCCAATCATATTTACTCCACCAAAAATTCAATCTTTGATATTTATTTACCGATCCCATCCACTGAGTTAGTAAAGAAATGTATACTATATTCTGCAAAAAAACTTTACAACCATCTCCTTTTAAAAATCTATCATACCCTTTGTAAAATGACAAAAGCCTATCTATCTAAAAGACCATACTATTCAATAGAAGAATTTCTTAATGAATAACTAAGAAAATTGGGTTTTATACGCAGTAGCTTAAACTTGTCAGTTCCTAATGTTGTATTTTATTTATTTATTTATTTGTTGTATGTTTAATTTGCACAAATTATTTGATCAGATCTCTATAAACCCACTTCATGCCCGTTATATTCTGCTGCTATACGCTGTGAGCTCGTACGTAGAGGGGATATTTACAAATTCGCGAGCGCCAGTAGTGACAAGTGTGTAAACCTTTACCGAAAATTTGGCATAAACGTCAAAGTGATTAATTTAAAATTAAAATTAAAAACATTAATTATAAAAAATATTGGTTGGTCAAAGCTGTGGTATATATTTTTACCTTAAATATACTTACGTTTTAAATACTGAATTTAAGTTTTTTTAATGTTCCGTAATATGTAATTATAAATTAATCTATTTATCTTAGCGCCATCTACACGATAATTGTGAAAGTATCCGAAGTAAGAAATTCATATTTTATCAATAGAACGTCAAAATGATTAGCAGAATCTTAAAAAAATCGATTACAATTTAATTACTTTTTTGCGTTGTAAATATTAAGCGATAACAATTAAATAATAAAGGGCCTAGCCGGGTAAGATGGTGAAAAGTGCCCCCAACTCGAATTAAATTCCATATAGGCCACTTTTTAGCACATATTGAGGAACTCACTTTCTGGAATTCTTAGCCCCCTGGGTGGTCACGTGACCCCCCTAGAGCCTAATTAGGCGTTTAAGGTTTTTATTTTTTATCTCAGCCGCATCAAGAGCTAGCCAAAAACTTTATTTAAAAAAGTTGTAAGTTTTAAAAAGATCTATATGATAAAATTTTTTATAATTTTTGGCGGGAAATTGGAATTTTTAGAACAATTTTAAACTTTTAAATAACTCTAAAAAAAGACTTAGACCCTCGTTTTTACAAAAATCAATTATAATGTGTATTTTTGCACAGTCGTTTACTCTGAATTGTTTCAGATTTTTAAAATTGGTGAAACGTACCTTTAAAAATAAAAAACCGCATTTTTTCGGTTTTTTTTTTCGTTTTTTGATACAATTTTATACATATTTTTCAAAAAAGGTAACATCGTCACTAGAATAGGTAAAAAACAGAAAAATAATTGGGGTTTACTTAATAAAAATTTTTTGTAACGCCATCCATTTTCAAGATACAGGGCGTTGAAGAAAACAAAATTTTACACATTTTTTACGATTTTGCCGAAACTACTAGCACTATTGTATTAAAACTTGGCGGGTTTTAAGTGGTAGTTATTGTACATGTTTTGACATACAATTAAGGATTTGATATTCATCATTGGCGCGCATAGGGGTAATGGTCTGAACTTTTTAAAGAATAAAGATACACCACTGACATATTTTAAATTAACAATCGTTTTTGAATTCCTCGTTCAAATTGTGACAAAAAATCTATCTTCTAATTTTTTCATACGACTCGCCATTTTTGTTCAAAAAATAAAAGATCTTAACTCTTACAAAGTATTCGAACTTCTAGTAGTTTCTACATCTACATAATATAAACTCGTACATCCATTATAAAAATTAATTCGAATACTTTGGAAGCGTTAAGATATTTTATTTTTTGCAGCAAAACGGCGCGTCGTATGAAAAAATTAGAAGATAGATTTTTTGTCACAAATTGAACGAGGAATTCAAAAACGATTGACAATTTGAAATATGTCAGTGGCGTACTATCTTTATTCTTTAAAAAGTTCAGACCATTACCCCTATGCGCGCCAATGATGAATATCAAATCCTTAATTGTATGTCAAAACATACACAATAACTACCTCTTAAAACTCGCCAAGTTTTAATACAATGGTGCTAGTAGTTTCGGCAAAATCGTAACAAATGTGTAAAATTTTGTTTTCTTCAACGCCCTGTATCTTGAAAATGGATGGCGTTACAATAAATTTTTTATAAACCAAACCCCAATTATTTTTTAGTTTTTTACCTATTCTAGTGACGGTGTCACCTTTTTTGAAAAATATGTATAAAATTATATCAAAAAACGAAAAAAAAACCGAAAAAATGCGGTTTTTTATTTTTAAAGGTACGTTTCACCAATTTTAAAAATCTGAAAAAATTTAGGGTGAAATATTGTGTAAAAATACACATTATAATTGATTTTCGTAAAAACGAGTGTCTTAGTTTTTTTTTCAGAGTTATTTAAAAGTTTAAAATTGTTCTAAAAATTCGAATTTCCCGCCAAAAATTATACAAAATTTTTTCATATAGATTTTTTTGAAACTTACACCTTTTTTTAATAAAGTTTTTGGCTAGCTCTTGATACGGCTGAGATAAAAAATAAAAACTTAAAAAGCCTAATTAGGCTCTAGGGGGGTCACGTGACCACCTAGGGGGCTAAAAATTTTAGAAAGTGCTCTATATGTGCTAAAAAGCTCTATATGTGCTAAAAAGTGGTCTGTATGGAATTTAAATCGAGTTGGGGACACTTTTCACCATCTTACCCGGCTAGGCCCAAAAATTACCGGTGGAAGTTGAATTAGTAGTCCGCTAGGAGCGACACCAGCGAAGCTCAGAGCGTATACATAAATAATGATAATAATACTTGATTTTTACAACAACATCCACATTAAACTATCGCAATGATTTGCTTGTTTATAAAAAATTTATAAAACATAGAGAAATGATTCATAGATCAAAACGAAGTCTCTCATACTTCTATACGTAAATGTTATTTTCTATGCAAACAATAAAAACCAAATCCCCTTATGTAAAACCAATAACTCCTTGCCTCTTATGCAAATAAATTACCTTCCAAAGTTTGTTTCCAAATCTCCCATAATTCTTCCTTTTTTTTATTTGTACGTACATGTATTACTTTCAAGAATAATTTGAGAACATGACTTATTAATAATATAGGCCTGGATCCCGCGTACCAAAAAAAAGTTGATTAACAGCAAGCTGAAAATTTGTTAATAGCTTAACGGTGTCTAGTCGGACAAACTTTGATGTATGGAAACACTGGAACAGGGGAAGTTTTAATTGTGGAACAAGTTAAAAATTTGGAACATCAGACTACGAAAACGTCCCATGTATTTTGTCGGACAAAACTTCCAATTGATTTGTTACCCTTTCATTAAACTCTCTAAACTTTTATTTGAAATGTTCTACGTGTCGGGCTTATTTTTTTTATTACTCCAATTTACTTAACAATCTGTTCCGTTAGGAAAAATCAGTTTATGACTTTCTTAGGCTATGACATGTAGGTAAGAATTCCAATGAAAACCTTCCTTTCTAAATTATCAACAAATGTATAGATAGTACTACTAGTAAAATAAAGTAACACTTAAAATAGTTCTATTAATTTATCTAACATCTATTTGGTAAGTCAGTTGGTTTATAACGCTTAAATCTGCGAACTTCACCCTCCGTGTTTAATAATTCACTCGCGAAATTATTTGGATGCGCACTAAGTCTTTCTTCATACTTTTCACTGTATGTATTTGCTGATTTCTTCTTTGATGCTGGGAACTTTCAGGCCTCTGTATATTATTGCGTTGGGGACGTACTATGGTTCTTAATGCCTTATTTTGAAAACGTATGATTTCCAAGTTACATAGAGTTGCTGGCTGAGACCCATAGCTGTATGCCATAGGTCCATATGGGTTTAAGTATGGCTTTATATACCACTAATTTATTTTCAATTGACAGTCTTGAATGTCTGCCCAGAATCCAGTACATTTTTTGAAGTTTGAGTCCAAGTTGCTTTCTTTTGGCGAAGATGTGTTTTCTCCATGTTAGTCTTTTATCTAGATGTATGCCCAGGTATTTGGTTGTATCTACTTGTACTAATTGTTTGTTGTTTATGTATACTGGTGGACAGCTCTATCTTCGCATGGTAAATGTCATGTGGGTCGATTTTGTTTCATTAGCTTTTAGTTTCCATTTTTTTAACCATTTTTCTATTTTGTTTAAGTGGGCTTGTAAGTTATGCGAAGCTCTTTGGGGGTCTGTGTGAGATGCGATAATACCTATGTCATCTGCGAATGTTGCGACCGTTGTCAATCTAGTTGTAGGTAGGTCAGCAGTAAATAACAGGTATAGTAAGGGACCGAGTACACTACCTTGTGGGACACCGAATTTTATTTTAAATAGTTCTGAGCGAGCATCTTGTTATTTTACTAATGAAAAGCGATCTGTCAGATACGACTTTATAATTAAATAATATTGATACGGAAGATTTTTCTTCAGCTTATGGAGGAGTCCTGTATGCCACATTTTGTCGAATGCTTGGCTGATATCTAGAAAAGCTGCACTACAGTACCTCTTCTTTTCTAGATCATTGCTGATTTGTTTGACCATACGATATGTTTATTCTATTGTTCCATGTTTGCTACGAAAACCAAATTGGTGTTTTGGAATTAATCTTGTTTCTTCTATTATTGGTTCTAATCGACGTAGAAACATTTTTTCAAATAGCTTAGATAATATAGGTAAGAGACTAATGGGTCTATATGAGTTCAGTTCTTTGGGGTGTTTTCCTGGTTTTTGTAACATTATGATCTCTGCTACTTTCTACTGATTGGGAAAATGTGCATACGTAAGTATTGCATTAAATATATGTGTTATTGCCATGACTGTTTTCTTAGTTACGTTTTGCAGGATTTTTCCAGTGACGAGGTCATATCCAGAAACCTTTTTTGGATTGATTTCCAAACGACTTCGTCGTTTTGGTCTATGTTGTAAGGTTTAAAGACGTTGCTTAGGTGTTCAGCAAAGGCCTTTGCCTTTTTATTATTACTTCTGGCCCATGTTCCCACCGAGTCTCTAAGCGGAGGTATTTGTTGTATTGGTCTTTTCATTTTCCGTGTAGCACGCCATAAAGAATAATCTGTTGCTTCCGTAGGTATTAGTTTTTCGAAGTACTCTTGTACGTTCTGATTCCTTATTGTGTGCAGTAGTCTTTTTAATTCAGATGCTGCTCTGTTATAATTCCTTTTATTGATTTCAGTTCTATGGTTTTGCCACTTTTTACGAAGTCTTCGTTTCTCTATGATTTTTTCTTTTACAATAATTCGATCATCACCTTTGGATTTATTATCGGCAAAATTGGGAGGTGCGTGCCAGGCTGCTGTTTAAATTCCTTTTGTTAGATTTGCGACGGCTTCATCAATGTTCTGTGGTGTCTTGAGTGAACGTTTAGTTCAATGTTCTCATCAAGTTTTTGTCGGAATAGCTCCCAGTTGGTCTTTAGGTTGCAGAATTGAGGTTCTTGGTATTTTCTTATTACTTTTGCATGTAACGTCAATATTATAGGAGAATGATCTGATGAAAGATCATAGCGGCTTTAAATTTTTAGGTAGTTTGGGTTAATACCTTTTACGATGAAGAAGTCGGGCTCTCCTGTTGCTTTGATTCTTAAATTGTTACCTGTGATTGTGGTCATTAATTATTTGCCCTTAGTGTTTTTAAGTCGAGATCCCCAATGTGTATTCTTGGCATTGTAATCACGTCCACTTATAAATTTGTTTCCGAGTGTTCGTATGTAGTTAGTATATTGTTATTTTTTGTTGTTGTGTTTAGGTGGGCAATATGCTGCTGATAGAACCAGAGTACTTGTGCTACTTTCTATACTGGTTGCTTGTAGGTATTCTTTTTGATAACTTTCTAATTCATATGCTTTATACTGCTACGAATTATAACTGCTGTTCCTCCATGAGCTGTATCATCTGGATGGTTTGTGTGGTAGATGTTATATTTAGGTATTTTGAGATAGTTTTTATTGGTAAAATGTGTTTATGCGACTAGAAATACATCGATGTTATTGTCGATGATGTAAGCTTTAATTTCATGAGCATGTAGACTCAGACCATTGGCGTTCCACTGTACTATCTTTAACAATTGAGTATCCATTGGGAAAGTTTTGAAAGAAGCGTTATGATTAGATTCATGATCGTTCCCATTTGGGTTATTAGATCTCTCATCATATTTTTTAATTATGTGAGATCATTTGATTGTAATTGTTGGATATTGGTTGCTCCGTTAGGGTTATTTGTTACGTTTTGCATTGTAACAACTTGTGCATATGTATTATCTGCGGTTACTGCGCGTGCACTATTAGTTGTGGTCACTGTGGTTTTCTGCTGCAGTCTGGGGTAGAGCTTATTAAAACTCGCAATATATATGTCGGACAGAATTTTTTTCATATATTATATAAAGTTTGCTATTAAATCAACTTAAAAACAACGTACTAGTTTTCACAATCATGAACTTGTCAGAATGACACGTTCCACTATTAAAATAAATCACGTTCCACAATTAAAACTTCCCCTGTTCCAGTGTTCCCATACATCAAAGTTTGTCCGACTAGACGCCGTTAACCTATTAACAAATTTTCAGCTTGGTATTAATCAACTTTTTTTGGTACGCTGGATCTAGGCCTAATATTGTTCTGTATTCACTGCAATTTTTAGCGTTTGGTTACACTGTGTTAAGCAAGTCATCATCATTCTCTTTGCCTTATCCCTATGCGGGGTCGGCTTCCCTAATTGCATTTCTCCACACAATTCTGTCTTGGGTCATATCAATGTTAATCCCCTTTACCAACATGTCCTGCCTTATCGCCTCCCCCCAGGTCTTCTTTGGTCTTCCTCTCCTACTCCTTCCAGGAATCTGCACTTCAGCTATTCTTCGTATTGGGTGATTAACGTCTCGACGTTGGACATGACCGAACCATCTTAACCTATGCTCTCTCATTTTGGCATCAATTGGTGCCACACCTAGACTTCCCCTAATATACTCATTTCTAATTTTATCCTTCTTTGTCACTCCACTCATCCATCTAAGCATTCTCATTTCCGCCACATGCATTCGTTGTTCCTCTTTCTTTTTCACTGCCCAACATTCAGTTCCGTACATCATAGCCGGTCTTATGGCTGTTTTATAGAATTTTCCCTTCAGCTTCATTGGAATTTTTCTGTCACACAACACACCACTCGCTTCTTTCCACTTCATCCATCCAGCCCTAATTCTACTGCATGCATCTCCATCTATTTCTCCATTACTCTGTAATACCGATCCTAGGTACTTAAAACTATTGCTTTTCACAATCATTTCACCATCCAAAGATACCATTTTATTTGTAGTAGCTCCATCTTTAAATGAACATTCCAAATACTCTGTTTTTGTCCTACTAAGTTTTAAACCTTTTTCCTCCAGAGCTTGTCTCCACTGTTCCAGTTTTTGTTCTAAGTCTCTTTCACTATTTCCTACTAACACGACATCATCAGCATACATTAAGCACCATGGAATGTTACCCTGTAGTTTCGCTGTTATCTGGTCCAAAACTAATGAGAATAAATACGGACTAAGCACAGAGCCTTGGTGCAATCCTACTTTCACATGAAATTTATCAGTCTCTCCCACACCTGTCCTAACACTAGTCGTTACTCCCTCATACATATCCCTCACAATCTTTACATATTCACCAGGGACTCCTTTCTTATTGAGTGCCCACCACAGAATCTCTCGAGGAACTCTATCATATGCTTTCTCAAGATCAATGAATACCATATGAGCGTTTGTTTCTTTACTCCTGTATTTTTCCATCAACTGCCTTATAATGAAAATTGCATCTGTTGTTGATCTACCCTGCATAAAGCCAAATTGATTCTCGGATATTTCGGTCTCTTCACGTATCCGTCTGTCAATTACTCTTTCCCATATTTTCATGGTGTGGCTAAGCAGTTTTATAGCCCTGTAGTTTGTACATTGTTGTATATCTCCCTTGTTTTTGTAAACAGGTACCAGTATACTGCTTCTCCATTCGTCTGGCATTTGTCCGACTTCCATAATTCTATTAAATAGACCTGCTAGCCACCTTGTTCCTGTCTCTCCCAATGCTCTCCATACTTCCCCAGGAATATCATCTGGTCCTACCGCTTTTCCTTTCTTTATTTTTTGAAGCGCTTGAGCCACTTCCTCGTTGGTTATTTTGGTGACCATTGCTGCTACTGTCTCCGTTGACTCTACAGGCTGTCTGTCAAATTCTTCATTTAATAAGCTGTCAAAGTACTTTCTCCATCTCTTTTTGACTTCCCTTTCGTGAACTAGTATTTTATTATTTTCATCTCGGATACATCTAATCTGATTAAAATCTTTTGCTTTCCTTGCTCTCTGTTTGGCTATTTTATATATCTTCGTTTCGCCTTCCCTGGTATCAAGTTGATCATATAGGTTTGAATACGCTTCTGCTTTGGCTTTTGCTACTGCTACTTTCGCTTCCTTTTTCGCCACCATATAGTTTTGAAGATCTGTGTCGGATCTGGTTTCTTGCCACTTTTTATATAATTTTCTCTTCTCTTTTATTTTTCCTTGTACTTCGTTTGACCACCACCAAGTCTCTTTATCCTCAAACTTTTTTCCTGACGTTTTCCCAAGTATTTCAATAGCAGTCTCTCTAATACTACTGGCCATTTTTCTCCAAATTGTATTAGGGCTTCCTTTCATGTTCCAACATATTTTTTCTACTATTCTTCTCCTGAATAGACCTTCTTTCTCATCTTTCAGCAGCCACCATTTGATTTTTTGTGGTCCTCTCCGATATTTTTGTTTAGTTTCGCTTTTTACTTCGATGTCCAGAACAAGCAGCTTATGTTGTTGGCTTACTGTCTCACTCACTATTACCTTGCAGTCCTTGCATTCACGTATGTCTTCTTTCCTTATCATGAAGTAGTCTATTTGGGACTGATGTTGTCCACTTTTGTAGGTAATAAGTTGAGTTTCTCTCTTTTTAAAGAATGTGTTAACAATCGCCATATCCAATGCTGTTGCTAATTCAAGCATGTCATCTCCAGCTTCATTTCTAGTTCCAAAGCCTAATCCCCCATGTATTGTTTCATATCCTGTCTTGGTTTGGCCCACATGTGCATTGAAATCACCTCCTATTATAACTTTCTCCTCTGCTGGAATATCACTCAGTACGTCTCCTAATTGATCATAGAAAGCTCTTCTTTCATTCTCACCCAGACCTGTTTGGGGAGCATACACACAAACAACATTCAATACCTCTTTATCAATTACAAATTTCACTGACATCATTCTATCACTCGTTCTTACAACTTCTACTACGTTACCTTTCATTTCACTATCAGCAATTATACCAACTCCATTTCTAGTGTTACTACTCCCTACATACCACAATTTGTATCCTTCACCTAGTTCTTTCGCCCTTTGTCCTTTCCACCTAGTTTCTTGAATACAAGCAATTTGAACTCTTCTTCGTTTGAGCGCATCCACTAACTCCAGACTCTTACCTGTAAGACTACCAAGATTCCAAGACCCTATCCTGATTTTTCTAACCTGCAATGGTGTTCCCCCTGAGATAGTCCTCACCCGGAGATCCGAACGGAGGCTCATTTTACTTCCGGAACATTTTACCTCAGGAGATGCCATCATTTCAGTATAAGTTTTTACTGCGTTTGGAGAAGGTCTTTTCATTTTTATGGCCTGAAAAGATTTTTGGATATTTGATGCCTGAATGCCTTTTCTATCAGCACCATACCCTGCCCTGCACGTTTAGCCAATACACCACCAATGCAACCAAAGTGCAGTATTACCCCACACCCGCCTGCATTTTTCTGTATAGGCCAGGATCCCTACTGTAAGGACTGCCCTATAAGCCAATGTATTGTTGCCCGTATCCCGCCGCTAGGAGGCACGTACTTTGGTTATTTCGGGATACACACTGTGTTAAGCAAGTCTACTATAATAATGTCTAAGATTTCATCATTTATGCATTTTACGCCATCGACTGGGATTTGTTCTGGACCTACAGCTTTATCATTTTTGCTATTTTTGAATGCCGTTTTAACTTCCTCTTTTAATAACTTTTTAAGTCGATCTACTTTAAACAAAAGTACATCTACAGAGTAAAAACTAAAATATATCGTTAACTATTCAGCGTTTTTTATGTTATATACTAGTAAGCAAGTAAACTTTCCCACAATTCCCTATTATTCCCGACCCTTTCATGAGAAGCCAAAGCCATTTTCGACGTAAAAAACAATTATGTGATCAATCACAGTGTGCGGCTGGCCCACAAACAGCCAGTCAGTCATTTTAGATTTAAATCGAATGAAAATTAGAAGAACTGTCACTGCAAAACGTTTGATAAAAACGAAAACCGTCGATGATATCGTGAATTAATGATGTGAGTGGAAAAAAGGAAAAAAAGGAGCACCAATAGTGGATTATTAAATTAAGATCGGGAATAAAGTGTTGACACTTTTGATTGTACAGAGGGAAATGTTTAAAAATATATAAATTCTCAATTTATACAGGGTGTTTCATTAAGAATGTCCAATCTCTGAGATTTTTGGATTCTAGAACTCAAAATATTAAGATTTAACCCAAATCACTTAAATAAAATATGGCTCCTTACTGAGTTACAGGATATTTTATTTAAAAATTTAAAAACTATTTTTACGCAGTACTTTAAAATTATTTTACGTATAATAAAAATGTGTACCATTTTTATTCGGCTGCAATACGAAGGAAAAACAATCTTACTTTTTAATTAGAATAAGGAGTGCAGCCAGTCCCTTTAACTGCAGTTTTCTGCTCTTATTGGAGCGTCATCAGAAGGAACGTAGGCACTGTTCTCCTTAATCCAATCAAATTGCATCGAAAGGTTTTCCCAAATATTGCAGCCAAAGTGATGGTAATGGGTGGCTAGCGCCATCTGGCCGTAAAAATACGAAGCAAGTTTTCAATCCTAATAGCAAATAATTAATATTGAAAAATATCAAAAATCACTAAAAGATTTTTAAATTGAAAACTTACTGGTACATCCCCATGTATACGCCTCCAAGACTTCTACAATTTGCAAGTCATATGGATGCTGCAGTAAAGACGATAGGGAAGGAATTCTAAACCTTGCAATTCAAATCCCCCGTCTGCAGCCGGCTAGGAACTGAAAGATGCACCATAGTTACTCTACTGAGTAATACGAAAATAAATAATAAAAATGTGTACCATTTTTATTCGGCTGCAATACGAAGGAAAAACAATCATACTTTTTAATTAGAATAAAGAGTGCAGCCAGTCCCTTTAACTGCAGTTTTCTGCTCTTATTGGAGCGTCATCAGAAGGAACGTAGGCACTGTTCTCCTTAATCCAATCAAATTGAATCGAAAGGTTTTCCCAAATATTGCAGCCAAAGTGATGGTAATGGGTGGCTAGCGCCATCTGGCCGTAAAATTATAATTTTATTTTCGTATTACTCAGTAGAATAACTATGGTGCATCTTTCAGTTCCTAGCCGGCTGCAGACGGGGGATTTGAATTGCAAGGTTTAGAATTCCTTCCCTATCGTCTTTACTGCAGCATCCATATGACTTGCAAATTGTAGAAGTCTTGGAGGCGTATACATGGGGATGTACCAGTAAGTTTTCAATTTAAAAATCTTTTAGTGATTTTTGATATTTTTCAATATTAATTATTTGCTATTAGGATTGAAAACTTGCTTCGTATTCGTATATTTTACGTATCTTTATCATACTTGGCAGACACTTTCTGTCTACTATACACCCTACTAAATTATGATAAATAATCATTTCTGGCTACCACCAGAGGCGCACGACAGGGGATAGTGAAGGGTTGGCCTCTCCCAAATTCAACGCCATTAGGGGAGCACCATTTTTCGATTCTCCAATACTTTCTATGTAAATAATATACGCTTCATTGGTAACGATAAAATCATTAGTTTTCGAGATAATTGATAATTGCTTAGATTTTGTGTCATTTTGGAACTACTAATGAAATAAAAAATTTTAGTAGTTCCAAAATGACACAAAATCTAGGGATCGGATAAAAAAGTTTATTTGAAGAAAGTGTATTTTTTTGTTCTTCCTAATGGCGGTACAGACTCGTTTTTTTAATATCGTATTTAATTACAGAGTAATTTCCACATATTAATATATTTTTCAAATTGGACTCTGTACCGCCATTCTTTATTATATTACGAATACGTGTATCAAATATCTCGAAAAAATATTCAAAATTACAGCCGCAATCTTGGAACGCGTTTTAGCTACCTGTTGATCGCTACTGTTTCCCCTTACAAAGCATGCTACGAACAGCCGAAATGAAGACAAAAAGAGCAATAGCAGGGAAGACAAGAAGGGATAGAATAAGAAACAACATCATCAGGGAACAATGTTTTGTGCCAGATGTAGTAAGATGGGTAGACAAATACGAAGAGAATGGTGCTGTCATCTAAAAAGAATGGAGGAACACAGACTACCAAGAATTGCGCTAGAAGGAAAACCAGCTGGCAAACTGTAACGGTCACGTTACAAAATTAGCTCTTTAATTATTATTATAATTATTTTCCCTCGGTCTCCATTTAAATTCTCTAATTTCTCGTACAGGACTACTGGGGTGACGTCATACCTCGGTGATGGAACGTACTCCACTTATCGAGAATGATTTCGTTTTCTGAGAGAATTTGACGTTTACCTTGGGGGAGAAGCGCCTCTCGTTCTTTACTTGACTGTTGGCTGTTGTGTCGAATAGAGGTACCATATAGAATGGCGGATGATTTCATCCAACTTATTTTATAGCATCAAGCAATTTAAAGTTAAGTAAAAAGTTACCAGCAAGGGTTGTCGAGTTAGGGAGACATGTGTGTGACAACTCCCGTTGGAGCCTAATAGGAATCATTCGCCATTTGGGAGAAACCCTACCATGAAGTCATAGACCTTATTTGACCACCTAGAGAAACCACTACAGCCACAGTCAAGTCATCATGGGAGTATGTCGATTTGGGAACAAGCTATGGGAGCGTTCCAGCTCAATTTTCGTCTTGGCACCTGGGCCTACAGGAGTCATGGGGTCGCACCATCCTGGTGCATCATTTTCTAGGATGCAACCGCAACCTCGTTTGGGAACATTTAGTGAGGTGTTGTAGTAACTATTGGTTTTTTTATATTTCAGACTATCTGTTAAATACACTGTTTTTTTTCCAGATTTAGGTTACCTCTGGTTTTTTTTGACATATTTGTATATTAGATTATTTGGTTCCCAAACTTTGTATCTACGGTAACTTCTTGTGCACAGGAATAAGCCTAGAGAAAATTAGGTTTTTAATGCTTTATTATTGCTTTGATATTGGTTTAGGTAATTCGGGTAAATTTATTTTTTAATATTACTAGCTTGTTTCCCAAATATTTTACTGTTATTAGCTTTATTCCATTTGTTCGGTTAATTTAGGTCATCGTCGGTATTTATCTCAACTTCATTTCTACTTTAGTCAATTGTATATTTAACTTTATTTATTCATTATTGTATTTTCCCTTAGTGAGGCTTGGGCCTATTTATTTGTATTATTTTCATCTTTGTCGGTTTCAATTCAGTTGTACGTAGCAGGCGTACTATAACCATTTGGTAGAAGACTTATGTAATTTTGTACCCTATATGTTAGTGAAAGGTACTTATACCTGTAATTTTGTAACAGGTAACATTGTTGTTATCTTAGGTTGAACATAACTTTTGCAAACTTTTGTCATGTTAGAGTCACATAATATGAACTTGTTTAACTCAGAGATTGTTAAAAATCTGGTAGTTCATTTTAATAAATGTTTATTTATTTTGTATATCATTTATTTTTATTACTCCTTTATGTTCATTATTACAGGTTTAATATATTTAATATTTGACAGCAGTGTAAGATACCTGGGAGAATGATCGAAGATCATTTTCATGGCGCCCATGATTAGTTAGTTTTATTTATTTTGTTCGTTTTTAGTCATTATTCATCTCCATTCATTTTCAGTACATTATTCTTATTTTATTATTTCACCTTTTAGTCATCATTACTATCTACTTAGAGCTACTGTTCTTCGACAGGCATGCAAACGAGCCGTATCCATCTTTGAGTGTCAAGTTGCTCTCTTGCATCTATAGCTAGCCAACTCTATTCAGTTTGCCTCTGTCTCTTCCCACTTCTACTTCTATCCCTTCTAATTCCCCTTTCTTCAGTACTACTGCAAAGTAGTATTTTTTTTTCCGACTTCGGCTTCACTGCTGAAGCCCCTTCATTTTTATTTTCATAAAGAGCCCCAACTATTTTATTACTTAGTCTTTTTTTTCTTACTTCTGTTGGAGTATATCTTTTTACTTTCACTCCAACAGAAGTTTTCTTCTTTTTGTTACAAAACGTACACCGGGGAGACCACCAAAAAGATGGAGAGATAGCTGGTAGTCTACCTCTCACGAAATACCTCAACGTCGGAATTATTCGATTGAGAGATCTATAACAAGTATAAGAAGAAGAAGAAGGTATGCAAAAAAGCTCTCTATAGATCGAAGTGAGGAGAGGCTGCCTAGCCTTAACAACCTCACATAATCTAATTTATTCTACAATAATTTAATTATTTTAAATGGGAAAAATACCTAATTTACACAACCACTGTATATATATATCTAATAACTTAGATTTATACCGACCACATCGCATTAATGTCAAAATTCTTGCTGTGGAAGTTCCTGCCAACTTCCCTATTGCAAACCGACTTCTCTCCCCCAAATATATATTCAGCTTTTCCGGCTCAGTTTACCTTTGGACTCCATTTCAATTCCACTTAATTTTGTTAGCGGAGTTGTGTAAATATTTGCTTCGGTTTGTACTCAGATAGATGGCGCGGCGTTCGTTCATGCCAGAGAATGCATCGTCTAACTACCGTTGCTGCTACTCTCCCAAATCGCTTGCTCTTCTTCTAATTGCCCTCCGTCTCTCTTTTTAATATAGAACCCATGAATTTTAATGCCATTGCAAATGGGCTAATGGAAGAATAAATATCTTGACATTATCAACTTTTTCTTATACGGGATATAATTTCCTTTAAATATAAAATTAAAATGTATAATTTAAAAGTAAGTATCTAAAAGATAAGCTACATATACAGGGTGTATAAGACTTATTCTGTTTGGTCCATCTTCTCCCATCCATGACGAATGTTGGCGATCATCATGGCAATCCTAATCTTATCTGCGCCAGCGCGGAAAAGCTGCAGAGATGTTGTGTTAAACCAAGTTCTGAGATTCTTTAACCAGGAAGATTTTCTTCTTCCTGGACCCCGCTTTCCAAATATTTTTCCTATCAGGATGACTTTTAGGAGGGCATATCTTGATTCATTTCGCATTATGTGTCCGAATAGTACGGGATCCGAATAGGAGGTCGAAATGTACCTATCTGCTTGCCGGATGAAACATTTTTTTTATTTAATTTCATACATAAACAAACACGACTAGCATGGGTTGCCTATCAAAATCATGTTATAGCTATCCTTAAGGGGGGCTGTAGGGGTTGAAATCAATATTTCAAGCACATTTTTTTAAGGTATGGTAGAATTATTTTATTTTTAAATTAAATAGGCATATTTAGTACAATTCATAGATTACTCAAGAAAAAATCAAGGAAAAATACTGAAAAATAAGCCAACGGTGGCAAATTTTTAAAGACACCTCAAAATATAATGAATTTTGCTGTGGACATCAGAACGCATCATTGGATCGTGGTAAACAAAAAATTCAAAAAAATTTTATTAGCTTATGAGTTTCTCGAGGTAATGCTGTCGAATTTTTTCATTTTATCTAATTTTTAATTTTTGATATCACTCAGAAGTCAAAACAACGAATTTTTTTGCAAAAAAGCGTGAAAATTCACATATTTATTCTTGTTAAACAAAAAATAAGCATACAACAAAAAATATCTTAACAGAGTTACCTCAAGGAATGTCTAAAGAAAATATATACAAAATTCCAGGTGGGTCGGTCAAGTAGTTTTTGAGTTACAATGCATACAGTCTTTGAAAAAAGCAGTTTTGAGGAAAACTCGTTAAAGTATTGTCAAGTTTTATTTTCACTTTCTTTTTGTCTTTCAAATCGTAAAATGATGCACACCGGAATATCTTTTTGAATCGCGGAGTAATTTACTAAAGAAAATGATAACAGCTGTTGACCGTTGTTCACTACGTTCAAGCGCGCTGGCACGAACTTGCTGCAAAGTGAGTCGAATGTAGGGAGGTAGGGAGATAGTGTTGAATATCCCTACCTTCGACTTGATTTGCAGCAGGTTTGCGCCAGCACACTTGAGCGTAGTGGACAGCGGTCAACAGCTGTTCTCATTTTCTTTAGTAAATTACTCCGCGATTCAAAAAGATATTCCGGTGTGCATCATTTTATGATTTGAAAGACAAAAAAAAAGTGAAAATAAAACTTGACAATACTTTAAGCGCGTTTTCCTCAAAACTACTTTTTTCAAAGGCTGTAGACATTGTAACTCAAAAACTACTTGACCGACCCACCCGAAGTTTGGTACATATTTTCTTTAGACATTCCTTGGGGTAACGCTGTCGAGATATTTTTTGTTGTATGCTTATTTTTTGTTTAACAATACTAAATATGCTCAATACGTTTCAATATGTTCAATATGTTTTAACAATAAAAAAATTCGTTGTTTTGAATTCTGAGTGATATTAAAAAGTCAAAATTAGATATAATTAAAAAAACTCGACAGCATTACCTTGAGAAACTCATAAGCTAATAAAATCTCTTTGAATTTTTTGTTTACCATGATCCAATGATGAGTTCTGATGTCCACCGCAAAATTCATTATTTTTTGAGGTGTCTTTAAAAATATGCCACCGTTGGTTTATTTTTCAATATTTTTCCTAGAATTCTTTCTAGAATAATCTATGAGTTGCACTGAATATGCCTATTTAATTTAATAATAAAATAATTCTACCATACTTAAAAAAAAAAGTGCTCCCATTAAGGATAGCTGAGGCGCTCAGAGCAACAGTGGCCTAACCCACATCACACAATTTTACCAAAACGCTTTTATTACTTAAAAGTTATGCATTACTTAATTATTTTTAGATGGAGAGTGGCTCAAACAACCATTGATTGAGCTACTCTGTATCTGAAAACACTTAAATAAGGGATAACTTTAATGTAATAAAAGTGTTTTGGTAAAATTGTGGGATGTGGGTTAGGCCACTATTGCTCTGAGCGCCTCAGCTATGACACGATGTTAATAGGCAACCCATGCTAGAAATATTTGTCTATGCATGAAATTTAATAAAAAAAAATGTTTCATCCGGCAAGCAGATGGGTACATTTCGACCTCCTATTCGGATCTTAGACTAGAAGCATTGTAACTTTCGAGATTTGATGGTGGTCAGTACCTCTCGGTTTTTGT
The DNA here is from genome assembly GCF_917563875.1 of Diabrotica virgifera virgifera. Lineage (NCBI taxonomy): Eukaryota > Metazoa > Arthropoda > Insecta > Coleoptera > Chrysomelidae > Diabrotica > Diabrotica virgifera. The sequence goes on from NC_065444.1 coordinate 258,666,440, forward strand.
TCGTTCTTCTGAGGACCCCTCATTTGTGACTTGGTCAGTCCACGGGATTTTAAGGATTCTCCGATATATCCAGTTTCAAATGATTTCAATTTTCCTAAAAAGGATAGACAAGACGTAGTAGCATCGCAGCATTCTTATTTTTATACCGAGAGAAAGGTTGTGGCTCTTGAAGAAGGCTTCCATCTGGTTGAAGCTTTTCTCACCCGGTTTACCTTTTCCGCTGCGCGCTCTTATTTCTTGGTTGCTGATCCATTCTTCATTTAATACGGTGCCGACATAGTTGTATTGTTTCACTCTTTCTACAGAGGTTTGGTTGACGTAGAGTCGACATTTTGTCATATTTTTCTTGCTAATGATTATAACCTCTTTCTTCTCTATGTTTATATTGAATCCATAATATGTTATTTGTAGTACGTTATTTTGTACATAAGAGTTTTCTCTGAGAAAATCCTATCAGCTTTTTCGATGGTTCTCTGGTAACGATAACTCTATAAGTGTCACTGTCTCCATTCCACAGGTTATAACTGGTAGAATACAACTGTTGAATACCCTTTTCTTTAGAAAGGTAAAGTTTTCAATCCTAATAGCAACATTAATAATATTGAAAAATATTAAAAATATTACTAAAAGATTTTTAAATTAAAAAACTTATTGGTCCATTCCCCTGGTAACGCCTCCAAAGCTTCTAAAATTTGCAAGCCAGATGGATGCTGCAGTGAAGACAAAGGGAGGGAATTCTAAAAGTTGCAACAACTTCAACAGTCTAACAACCCCATGGTTGTTAGCCTTGGAGGTGTTACCAGGGAAATGGACCAATAAGTTTTTCAATTTCTTTCTTTCTTTCTCCCCTTCCTTATACCCTTTCAGGTGTCGGATTTGGGTTTAATTTAGCTACATATTCACCCATCTCTTCCATTCTTTTCGGTCCTGTGCTATTAGTTTCATTTCTTCTAGCGTTTTCTGTTTGATTTTTCCTGCTTCTACTATTTGCTGTATCCATTTTTTCTTCGGCCTGCCTTTTTTCTTTTTTGTAATATTCCTTGTTTCGTGAATTTTCCTTGCTAGTCTACTAGGTTTCATTCTCATCAGATGTCCATACCAGTTTAATTGCCTCTTTATTATTTTATTCATTATTGGTTCCTGTTTAGTTATCCCTCTTATTGTCTCATTTCTTATTCTATCCCATTTGGTCTTTCCGGCTATAGCACGTAAATGTCTCATCTCAATTGCATTTATCCTACTATTATGCTTTTTCTGTAAAGTCCAATTTTCGCTTGTATACAGTATCGTCGGTATCACAATCGTATTATATATTTTAATTTTTGTTTCGTGGGACAATTATTTTTTCCTCAGAATTGGCGCTAGTGCGTAGTACAGTTTATTTGATTTTTTAGTTCTGTTTGTTATTTCGAGGTCTATTTTCCCATCATTGGTAATAATACTTCCAAGATAATCATATGCTGTAACTATTTCCAGTTGAGTATTTTTGCATTTTATAATTACTTCATTTTCTTCCTTTTCGCCGATGACCATTATTTTACTTTTCTCGATGTTTATTTCCATTTTTAATTTCTCTATTTCTTCTGTCCATATATTTATGAGTTTTTGCATTTTTGTCACGGAATCTGCTATAAGGGCTATGTCATCCGCATACAATAGGGCTTCTATTTTTATTGGCTGTAATCTTTGGTATCCTATTGTTGTCTGTATTTGGTTCGTTCTTTCTCCAGTATTTCTAGTCAATTCATTCATGACTATTATGAATAGTAGCGGACTAAGACTGTCTCCTTGCTTGATACCTCTTTCCCAATTGAATTCTTCAGATCTTTCTCCTGCTATCTGTACACGTCCTTTTACTACTCCGTATATATTTTCAATTATTTTTATCAGTGTACTTGGTACTTTCATGTTCTGCAAGCATTTCCATATAATTTGTCTTTCTATAGAGTCGAATGCTGCCCTTAGATCTATGAATGCTAGAATGAGCTTTCCCCCCCGAGTCAATACTTCTTTCTATTATATTTCTAATGATGTAAATGTTATCGTTTGTCTGTCTTTCTGGTCTAAACGCTGCTTGTTCTTCTCCCAGTTCTTTTTCTACCTCTTGTCTTAGCCTCTTCTCTACTATTTTCGTGTATATTTTAAAACATACCGATGATAAACATATTGCTCTATAATTTTCGCAGTTGACGTGTTCTCCCTTTTTGTATATTGGCACTATAAGGTTACTTTGCCAGTCTTTTGGGATTTGCTGCTTTTCCCATGCCTCTTTGTATATTTTCAACAACCAGTTTATCCCTTCTTCTCCCATGTACTTGACCATTTCCGGGTCTATGTCATCATCCCCTCCAGCTTTACCTAATTTTACGTTTGATACTTCCAATATTACTTCTTCTCTATTTATTTGCCATAATTCTTTGTTCTCGTTATCTTGATATGTTTCATTTCTATCATCTATTATTGCATTTCTAAATTTGTTTTCATAGTATTTTTTCCATACTTTAGCTATTTGTTCTGGAGTTGTTTGGATTTGGTTTGTTGTATCCCTTACGGCTGTTATTTCTTTATGTTTTCCTTTCTTCATATGTCTGATTGTTGTCCAGAAGCTTCTATTATTTGTTACATAGTTTTGTTGTAATTCTTCTCCAAACTCTTCCCACGTTTTTGTTTTTACTTGTTTTATGGTGTTTTTCGCTAATCGTCTCAGCCTTTTGTATTCTTCTTTATCTTCTTCCAGTTCGGTCTCAATGTATTTTTTCCATGCTATTTTCTTTTTCTTCACTGCTGTTTTAACTTCATTGTTCCACCATCTCGTTCTTTTATGGAGTTTGTTATGTTTTCTGATTCCACATATTTCTGTTGCTGTAGACTTTATGACTACTTTGAAGGCGTTCCATCTTTCTTCCAGTGTCCATGCCTCTTTTTGGTTTTCTAGTTGTCTTAATCTTCTATTTGTTTCTTTTTTGTAATGTTCGCGCACCTGTTCTAATTTGAGCTTATTTACTTTTACTCTTTGGTAATCTTTTCTTTCCACCTCCTTTATTTTTTCATCCTCGAGTTTTGCAGTAACCATCCTGTGCTCTGTAGCTAGTTCCGGTTCCTTTTCAGTTAAATCAGTTTTTCAATTTAAAAATCTTTTAGTAATATTTTTAATATTTTTCAATATCATTATTGTTGCTATTAGGATCGAAAACTTTACCTTTCAGTTGCAAGATGACGCTAGTCACCCAATCCATACACGTCAGTTACAATGTGGGGATAAACTTGGTTTGGTCACTTCGAGCAGAGAGCAGCAGGCCTACGCCTCTCCGATGATGACTCCAATAAGAGTCGAAAATCATCTATTCAGAGTGCTGGACTGCGCTCCCTGTTCTAAGTGAAAAATAAGATTGTTTTGTCTTCGCATTGCGACTGAATAAAAATGGTATATATTTTTTATTTTACCTTTTCTTTAGATTTATTGCTACCTTTTTCTTTTTCAATCACACCACTGAGTCTTGCTATTGCTGCCAAAGTCATTTGGATTCTTCTGGGTATCTTAGATAGATGGCGCTCGCTGATGGCAGAGAATGCATCATCTAACTACCGTTACTGCTACTCAGCTACTCTCCCAAATCGCTTGCTCTTCTTCTAATTGCCCTCCGTCTCTCTTTTTAATATAGAACCCATGAATTTTAATGTCATTGCAAATGGGCTAATGGAAGAATAAATATCTAGACATTATCAACTTTTTCTTATATCGAAACTTACACAGGATGTAATTTCCTTTAAATATATAATTTGAAATTAAGAATCCAGAAAATAAGCTTTATATGCAGGGTGTTTAAAAACAAAGGCGTGTGTTCTTTTCTTCACAAAAATTCGATAAAATGAACAACTAATCAACAAAACAACTTATCTGAGTCTGGTTCAGACATATACAAAGAATGTATGAACAATGAATACCAAAGGAAATACCGAAATGGCAACCAGAAGAAAAGAGAAAACGAGGTAGATCGATCGAGAACAAGAAAATTTCAAGCGGAGGAATAGACAAAGAGCTGAGAGAAAGAAACATAGAAGAGGATCAAGACACCCTGACATATTCTGGCCGAGTAGGCTACTCCAGAGTAGTGGTCTTAAAAATAGTTCAAGAAATGCCAATTACTAAAAGAAATCAAAATAAAGAAAATATTGCCGTGGGGCCATATCCTAAATTTGGTACTTACCGGTTCATAGCTTTCGAGAGAAAAAGAAAAAAGATTTCAGATCTCCGGTTCAATTTCTTCTCTGTCCTCCTGTCCTTCTTCTTCATCGCCCCAGGTAATAGACAGTGAACCTCTCTTAATTCTCGCTGTCAGGTCATCATCTTATTTACCATGTTCCTTTCATCCAACCTGAAGCCAATTCGCCTGTAGAAGTCTCCTCTCTCACTTATCCACCTTTGGCAGGTAAAAATGTGAGCGGGAGCGTCTGGCACTATCCTATTTGTGTAGGTGCCAAAACTGCCATACCCAGTGAGAACGTCATCAGAAAGTAGTCCAGTTTCCTGAACTTACATTCCCACCATCCATGGCCACAGATCAAGAAAGCTCCTTCGTCCATCTTGAATCCTTTTAACCCAAACTGCCTGCAGTTTGGGTTATCAGTACTGCATCATCCTCGTGTCAGAGAATTTTAATTTCAGTGTTCCCCATTCACCATTTTATATTCTATTTCTTTATTGACGCTCTTTATGACTTGATTTGATCCAGGATTAGATTGAATTATGAATTCCTCTCTCTTTATTACATCTCTTTATTATACAAGAGACGTATTACATCTTTAAGTATTACTATAGTCCAGGGTGCATTTGTTTTGAGAAGGACGTTGAGAGGTGACTCATCGTTTTTTGCAGAAATTGCTTGGAATTAACTCATATAATAATAATTGAGTTATCCTCCCACTCAAAAAGGTCCGAAACATTGTTTAAATAATCAAAATATCAAAAAATGAAGGAAAAATTCGATTTTTTTCTTCGTTTTTTGATTATAACTTTAAAAGTAATCACTTTCGAGAAAAGTTGCACTGACATAAAAGTTGAGCAATTAAATTTCCTATAATATAGAATTAGTTAAAAATTTAAAAAATGGGAACCATTGTTGCAAAATAGCAATAATTGCGAAAAAACCAAGAAAAAACAAGTATTTATATTTTACGTTTTTCAACCATTTTTGCTACACGTAGGACCTTCATATTCTATCCAAAAAAAGTATATAATATAATAAAAGAATACAGTAAATTTCATTGAGATCGGTTTAATAGATTTTGCAAAATAAATTTAACAATCCAGCTTTAGCAAGAAAAATTCCTTTTTTCAGAATGTTGCGGGACTGAAAATAAAGCAGATAGCAAGTTGAAATTTTTTTTACACTTCCTTACTTACCTTTGCACGTCATCCGCGTCATAGCCTGTGACGTCACATGATACCAATACGAAATATTTAGGCGGTAGGTGTGTTCTTTTTTAGAATCATTTTGCCTAGTACACTGGAATTACAGCCACTAGACATATTTTATTATATAAGCGTAGAAATAATATTTGAAGATTTCTATTAATAAAAAATTGAAGAATCTCAGATGCAGAATCCACCAATTTAATAAATTAAAATGGTAGATAGTATTTTAAAACTGAGATTTTTCGTGTTTGAAAGTTCTTACTGGTACATCCTTAATCTGCGACTATTTCAATTAATAAGACAGCAGACGACGAATATAGAAAACGAAAGGGAAACGATCACATTTTGCTTTCATTCGTCTAGGAAAAACGGACAGCAGAGGAACTTTCAGTACTCAAATCCGAGTAAAGGAAATAAAAATAATAAATGATGGTTTTGCTTGTTTTCGATTCAGAGGGTTGCACACCAGCTAGACAGGCCCTGTTTCTACCCTTTCAGGCGTCATCAGTAGCTTTCCAAAGTGTGCCCACCTCTGAACCGAAAAATAGCTCCACCATAATTTTAAAGGGAATCTGAAAAATAATTCAAATTTCCCATCAGACGCGATACAGCGACATCTACTAAAAAATTGAAGAATCTCAGATGCAGAATCCACCAATTTAATAAATTAAAATGGTAGATAGTATTTTAAAACTGAGATTTTTCGTGTTTGAAAGTTCTTACTGGTACATCCTTAATCTGCGACTTTTTCAATTAATAAGACAGCAGACGACGAATATAGAAAACGAAATGGAAACGATCACATTTCGCTTTCATTCGTCTAGGAAAAACGGACAGCAGTTCCTAGGAAAAACAGACAAAAGTTCCTCTGCTGTCCGTTTTTCCTAGACGAATGAAAGCGAAATGTGATCGTTTCCCTTTCGTTTTCTATATTCGTCGTCTGCTGTCTTATTAATTGAAAAAGTCGCAGATTAAGGATGTACCAGTAAGAACTTTCAAACACGAAAAATCTCAGTTTTAAAATACTATCTACCATTTTAATTTATTAAATTGGTGGATTCTGCATCTGAGATTCTTCAATTTTTTAGTAGATGTCGCTGTATCGCGTCTGATGGGAAATTTGAATTATTTTTCAGATTCCCTTTAAAATGATGGTGGAGCTATTTTTCGGTTCAGAGGTGGGCACACTTTGGAAAGCTACTGATGACGCCTGAAAGGGTAGAAACAGGGCCTGTCTAGCTGGTGTGCAACCCTCTGAATCGAAAACAAGCAAAATCATCATTTATTATTATTATTTCTATTAATGTTAACCTAAAGAAATACACAATAATATGTTTCATTTAATTTATGTAAATGGATTATAAAGCGTTTTTATGAAGCACATTTGCTCGGATCGCACTGTAATTGTAATCGAACGAAGGTGACATTTTAGAATAAATTGGTAACATTTATTTGACAGTTTCGGTGATGACACTTCATATTTGTTTATATTTTTTACTGTAAGTATTTGTTTTATTATATTTACTGTTTTTATTATTTACTTTAACGTACGATTATAACTTAATTCTTGTTCTCTATTTCTAAAGTTCCATAGTAACAATATACTATTAAAAAATATCTTTATTACTTTTCCTCTTTTCTCGATTGAGTATTAGTTTTGGTTGTACAGTATATAAATTATTACAATTACTGAATACATAGTTAGTGAAAAAATTATCAGTAGTAATTGCACAAGAGCTCTAAAATTATCGAATTTTTCCCGAGTGACACTTTGACAGTTTTAATTTCACGACCCGAAGGGGAGTGAAATTATGTCTAAGTGTCACGAGGGCAAAAATTCGATAATAATTTTAGAGATCGAGTGCAATTTGTTGCGATTATTTCATGAATAAAACTGTTCAAAACCAAAATTTTATTGTAATTTATTTATGTAAGTACAAATTAGTACAATTGAACACTAAACACACAGTTGTTATAAATATTTGACGGTTGGAAGTCATCACTTTTATAATTTTTAAAACATTAATTGTGATTAATGTCACTGAACGTATTTTTTCGTAGCAACGAAGGGCATCTGACGTAATACACTTGACGACGGGATATTATCAAATATTATCGGGTATAATATCACAAGAGATTGAGAATAAATTGAAAATAATGCGACAGTTTTTCGAAAATTTGTTGTCTGGCAATAGACAAGAGAGCCCGCAGGGCTCGAGTGGCTATTGCCCAATGACAACAAATTTGAGTAAAAGTGAAGCATTATTTTCTTATTTAATCTTACTGTCGTGTGATATTCGTAAGATTATTTTTTAATACGTATATTATGGATATTTTCTTAAATGTGACAGTTGTCAAAACTAGGAAACTGGTTGCCATTAAACAGAAACAATCTACTTAAAAAAATTCTATCGATAATTTTCTACAGTAGATAATTCTCAGTATAATTTTAATCTGATTGGACAGAATTAAACACGTGATCGAATATCTTACTATACGATTGGAAGTTAAAATCATCAAAAAATAATCAGTTTAATTTTTATTTCTGTAGCTTTCTATTGGTCAGAATCTCCTATGAATGAAATAATCAGTAGTAATTGCAGAAGAGCTTTAAAATTATTGAATTTTTTCCGAGTGACACTTTGACAGTTTTAATTTCACGAACCGAAGGCGAGTGAAATTATGTCAAAAGTGTCACGAGGGCAAAAATTCTATATTAATTTTAGAGATCGAGTGCAATTTGTTGCGATTATTTCATGAATAAAACTGTTCAAAACCAAAATTTTATTGTAATTTATTTATGTAAGTAAAAATTAGTACAATTAAACACAGAGTTGTTATAAATATTTTACGGTTGAAAGTCATCACTTTTATAATTTTTAAAACATTAATTGTCATTAATGTCACTGAATGTATTTTTTCATAGCAACGAAGGGCATCTGACGTAATATACTTGACGACGGGAAATTATCAAAAATTATCAGTTTAATTTAGATTTCTGTAGCTTTCTATTGGTCAGAATCTCCTATGAATGAAATAATCATATTAATTAACTGAATTAATGATGCAATTATACAAGTAATAACAGTTATCCAAGAACATTCAAAAGACATCTCTTTAAAGTTAATGATGACATTGTCAGGTTGTAATGTTTACATATCCATAGCAGTGAGAATTTTACTACACGTAATTTGCCGTGTAAAGACAGAAAAAGTAGGGATAGCCGTAAAATATTTGCGCCCATACCCTTAATAATAATTATCTTTCCTTTATGAAGTCTCAGATAGTTGTGATTGAATGGGTGATAAATATTAATGCCATTAAAAAATTATTATCTCTTTAGAGGATTTATAATATTAGATAATATTGTGGCCTGCAATCCATAAAGTTCTCCATCAACTAACGGATATTTAATAAATACAATATAAACAAAGTAATGTCCTGGCCATGGCCACCCCTGATATCAGCCTCAAACAGGCGAACATGCTTCTAAACAAAACACGCATGCATGAACGTCTTCCTTCTTTTGTCATCCGCGGCCTGCCTAGACGATGATAAATTGCTTTTCAATTGCCTCATTTTCTCCCCATTTTACGGTGATCGTTTCCTAAATCTCGCACGGACAGATAAAGCAAACCAAACAATCTGGTGTTTTGGCGGCAAAATGACAACATACTTTTTTGTTCAATTTATAAAACGGTTCACCGAAAAAAAAGTCTATAAGCTAATAGAATCTCAGGACGAACGCTTAGATGTATTTTTTATAATCGTCGATCTTTGATCAGGTGCATAGCACATTTTTTTTATTTAGTAAATCTCCAGCAGGAATCTTATGATTATTACTATCTGATAATTTACTACGATCAATAAGCAAGTTAGTTCTATCTAATTTAGTACTACAAGAAACTTATCTAACGTCATATTTACCAATATAAAGGGTTGTCTACAGCTAATCCCGTTTCCCTTCCGTCAGCCAAGACTTCCATTTTTTTCGATGTTCCCAGTCTCCATCTTCCAATATTTTTTTGACATGGCTTCGTCGACTTCATTTTTCCAAGATCTTCTCGGGCGTCCTCTTCTTCTTGTTCCTCTTGAGCTCCATTATGCAACCTTGTTCATCCATAATGTGTTTTCTGCTCTGCGTACGTGGCCGTACAATTTTACTCTTCTCTCGTCTATATATTGCAGGGCATCTTTTTCCACTTGCATTCTTCTCCTTATCTCCTCATTTGTTATTCTGTCTCTTCTGGTGAGACCACAGCATCTTCTCCAGTATTCCATTTCGGTTGCCAGAATGCTCTTTTGGGTTTCTTTGTTTATGACCCAAATTTCTCCAGCATATGTCATGATGCTTCGAACTATTGTTCGGTGTATCATTTTTTTTGTTTTCCCCTTGATATTCTTATTCCAGATTACATTATGGAGTTGTCTGGTGCAAGATCTTGTTTGTCACAATCTATTTTTTTTTTGCTTCTGTTATTCCGTTTTTCAGCATTATAAAACCCAAATATTTAAAATTCTTCGTTACTTTTATTTCTACTTGTTCTTCTATTTCCAAAATTTTGACGTCTTCTTCCGATATTGCTAAGTATTCCGTTTTTTTCATGTTAATTTCCTGGCCCACCTTTTTGTATTCCTCTTTTAGTTTTTTTACCATGTAACTGATATCCTCTTCATCTTGAGCCATCACCACCTGATCGTCTGCGAAACACAATGTGTAGAGATAATCGTCCCTTATATACCCCTACATTTTGTCTTCCAAGTTGTTAGTGCCTGTTCTAAAAATATTTTAAATAGAGTTGGTGATGTTGGGCATCCCTGTAGTAATCCATTTGTTGTTTTGAAGTTAGCAACTACCTTGTTTCCGATTTTTTGAAGTTATACTTCTTTAGGCACGAGGGTAAATTTTTATTATTTTACTGAGCGCATGCGCACACCTACATTATGGTATAAACGTTATACGGGATCTGATTGGGTGTTAAAATCATCTGTCAATAATTGTTCAATATGGAGATTTTGGATAAACAAATTAATGTTGTGTATATTACTTTTCATTGTTGTGATGGCAGAGAAAAAAGCAAGTTTATAATATTGTAGTGAGTTTTTAAATAGTTTTTAAAAGCGACAGCTACGTAATAATTGTAAATGTTTCAGTATCCTAATAAAAAATTTCATAGGTACCTACTTATTTGGAAAATTTAAAAAGAACCTACCAAAATAGTATGTAATGCTTTGATTTACATAATTTGATTACCATCAAAATTTCTATCAATATTTACCTAATATATTGTTTTCTTACTCTATGTTTTGTTGTCTTTTAATATTTCTTTTAATTCTAAATAATTTCAATTCAAAATCAAAATAATTTAGTTAAATTCAGAACCGTCAAACGTTTAATCCGTTTAGTTAGTTGATCTTCGCACATGATGACACATGGTCTCCGTGGGTAAGAGTTTAAGGTGAATGAATTTAAATACTAACTGCGCTGATAAGCGGGTTCGAACCCCAATGGAAACTTTTATTTTTTTTATTTTTTTTTATACATTTTATGATTGTTTATTTATTATATAATTTTTTTTTCAGAAAATACGTATTTAGTTAAATTTTTTTAACTAAATACGTTCACTACATTGTTCAGAACTGTCTTCAGTTCAAGGAATGTTCAATCATTTGTGGCATTTGTCAATGTGTTTGTGTGTGTTTTATTCTTTTACTATTTTAATTTTTGGCACTGTTTTAATAAAAATTTTTGAGAAGTAGTAAGTATTAAAATTAGTTTAGTATTTAAATAAAATATAAATAAACTGTTTAAATTACATTAATTTCATTGAAATCATATAATAGAAGAATAACTTCTTACGTCACTGTCTTCGCAAATCTTGTAATCCATATTAAACAGAGTTCTAGGCTACCTAGGCACCTGAAATTTTCGGAATAGCTCAGAACTTGCTAACAATGCAATATTTAACTGCTATTATATGGATAAATCTTCTTCTTCATCTTCTTCTTCTTCTTCTTCGTGCGATTAGGATTACTCCTGTTTGTTTACCTCTTATTCTGTCTCAGTTTGTACTATACAGATTGTACATTGTCTTTTCACCTTTTCGGCAGCCTTCCAACGGGTCTTCTGCTATACGGCTTGTTGTTTTTACAGATGTTCGCTAATCTATATAGTTCCATTCGGTTTACATGTTCGTTCCAGTTTTTCATTATGGATAAATCGATTTTTTTAATTTCAAACTATTTTAAAAATGTGACTAATGCAATGACATTTAGATTTCATTTTAAAGTACGTCAACAATTAACAAACAATTAAAGTACGTCAAACAAACCAAAACGTCAGAAATTGTACTTAAAATATGCGACAACATCCCCAATCGTCTTTTTTTGTACCTATCTCTTTTCAATGTACTGAGTCTAGATCGTTCATAAAAATAACATGTGTTTTTACTTAATAACAGGCGGTAGCTGGTTTGTAATTAGTTTCATGCGTGGAAGAGAATGATGCTAGATAAAAAGTATGTGTTTTATCTCGCCAGGTATTAATGACGCACGGGTAAAGACTCGTGGACTCAAGTGTATCAAACCCATGGAGACGTACATAAACCCCCGTTTGGTTGCATATTTTCCTGTATATTTATCAATCAACGATTAAACGTTATATCATTGTCACATAGCAATTTACTGCAAAATTCTAGCAATCTCCTTCCATTAATGTTTCTATTAGGAATATACTCTAGCCAAGCTTTCCAGAAGTATATCTGTTTTTGCAGCCTTTGATGTATTATACAACCTACATTATTTACTATTTTTGATAAAATTTATTATACAAACAATAAGTTCGAGTGTCAAATATAATCAAATTACCAAGCGGATATTTGGAAGTTCTCTGAAGGAAATATTAATTTTAAGAATTTTTCTTCACTTTTTAGTTATAGCTTAGTTGTCGCTGTTAACATTAATTAAGTGAACATCGAAAGCAATTAGGGAGTACCAAATTTTAACATTGGCTGGGTCTATTGAACTATTAATTTTTTAGTGTGTGTGTGTAACACAAAATGGAAATAGACGACGATAGGAATATACCACCAGATCGGGGAAGGAAAGAAAGCCAATATCTATTGAAAACAATTAAATTGACATCCTAAGTCTTGACGTCACAAAATTGGGAGGAGCTTATATTTGGCTCCAAACAATTTTGTTTATAATGTTAAACACTCATAAGGAATTTTTAATTTATTGTTTACGTGGTTTGTGTGACAAAATAAGACTTTTCATTTAGGTATTTAGTTAAAGAAACGTGTTAATTAAGAGATTTTCATTCGTTTTGGTCCAGGTGAGTTAATTTAATGCAATGATTAGAACGTAAACAGTGTTGAGGTTACGTTTATTTTCAATCACTAAGGAATAAAAACCACCTGAGCAAAAACGAATAAAAAATCTCTTAATTAAGAGGATCGGTACGTTTTTTAGGAACCCTAGTACAGAAATAAAAAGTAGAATTGCCAAAGCAAGAACAAGTTTTATGAAATTTAAGAAAATCCTGTGCAGTCATGATCTAAATTTGGAACTTCGCATAAGACTGGTCCGATGTTATATATTCCCAGTACTACTTTACGGGGTTGAAGCATGGACACTGACAGAATCGCTTTTAAAAAACCTAGAAGCATTTGAAATGTGGGTCTACCGCCGTATTCTGAAGATCAGTTGGGTAGAAAGAGTCACAAACGAAAGGGTTTTGCAACGTTTGAATAAAAGTTGCGAAGTAGTGAACACGGTTAAAAGGCGCAAATTGGAATACTTTGGTCATATAATGCGTCACCCAGAAAAATATGACATACTTTACCTTGTCATGCAAGGTAAAATAATGGGAAAAAGAAGTGTGGGCCGCCGTACAACTTATTGGCTTAAAAACCTACGCCAATGGTTTGGGAAAACTAGCACTGAACTATTTCGTGCGGCTGTAAATAAGACAATGATTGTTAATATGCTGCGCAACATGAGAGCCAACGATCGACGAGCGGTCTCGGCACCTTAAGAAGAAGAAGTACGTTTTTTCAGCTGCAATGCTATTCAAATGGGGATTCATTTTTTTCGAATCCTGAGAAAACTAATAAATATTTTTAAAAAATTTAAACGCAGAATGAAAGACTACGTTATTAGCGAGGGCCAAAAGTCCCTGAGAACTTCTATAATGTTTATTTTAATAAGTTACAGGGGTGAAAAACTAAGAGAAAATTTAGTGTTATTTTTAATTTCAAATATCTCATTCAAAATAAACTTTTTATTTATTCTAAGGGACTTTCAGCCCTCGGTAATAATTTAGTCTTTCATTCTGCGTTTAGATATTTAAAAAATATTTATTGGTTTTTTCAGGATTCGAAAAAAATTAACACAATGTCGGTGGTAATATTTTCCAAATCTATCTTTGTCATACAACGCCCTTAGTCGAATAGAATATTGTCAGTCAGACACTGACAATCAGTGACAATTTTAAATAATAATTATTTGACATGAATCGGGAATATTTTTAGTTGTTGATTAAATAATATTGATATACAGTTAGCCCAATAAATGACCGTTATGGAGTGTAATTTCCAGGGGCAACTCCGAATTGCCTGAAAATTTGGATTTAGGTTCTACTTACCCGCCGCTTTAAAGTTGAATTTGTGCCGTTGGTTGCTTTTACTTGGGGGGTGACATTTACCCCTTCTCGGGGATGAAAAACGAGTGTTTAAAATAAGGCCGGAAGTGGATAAATTGACTTATTTTAAGCACCTTTTGTTCTATAAAGTTTTTTACGTAAGTCAATACTTATCGAGTTATTCGCGATTTAAAATGTTGATTTTTCGACAAAAAAACTACGTTTTCATACCGTTTTTCCCAAATAACTCAAAAAGTAAATATTTTATCCAAAAAAATATTTTTAGCAAAAGTGTAGCAAATAGAAAAACGAAAAAATGGTGTACCAGTAAAGTCTACAAATTGAGTAGAAGCACAGTTGTAGCTCATGAAAAATACGCTCTTATTCGTCTAATTCCAAATCGAATAATTCAACGCGAAATCACCGAAGAAAGAAGCGTTTTTCGGGAAAACCTTATTAACATTTTTAAAGTATCGAAAAAAGGCTTATTATTTGTTTTTTACAAAAGTTTACAGCGTCAAAAATAAACGAGTTACACTGAAAAAAGTTGGCCCCCTTTTTTTTGTACAAAAAAAAATCGTGAAAACCTCCCTCTATTCAACACCCTAAATGAAATAAATCGTTTGGCTTTACCATCCATTTTAACTGTATGTATATTGTTTATATCATCTGTAAGTTTGATTGGTTTGAAGTTCTAAGTTTGTAAGTATCTAAAAATTTTTGAAAAATTTCATTTTTTTCAAAATAACTTAAAAAGTATTAGTGATAAGAAAAATCTCAAGGAGTAAAAAAATGTAGGTTTTGCTATTATAAATATGCTAGTTTCATTTTGTTTCTCCGTAAGACAAAAATTGGTTAAGATATGGCTGTTCAAAATTTGCATACACTCGTGATTAGTGACCCATTCAAGCTTTCTCAATTCACCCTTTCAAAAATAAACACTTTAAACCGGTGAGACTGACAGATCATATAAAAAATATATAGGTAAGTGAATTGTTTGTAAAGCGGTAGCGACTAATTTCATTTGGGGAGCTGAACACGGCGAGATTTTCATGATTTTTTACAAAAAAAAAGAGGGTCAACTTTATTTTGAGCGTAACTCGCTTATTTTTAATGCTAAAACTTTTGTTAACAATTAAAACCAAAGCTTTTTATATACACTTTAAAAAAGTTTAAATGGGTTTTTCCCGAAAAGTGCTTAATTTTTCGGTGATTTCACCTTGAAATATGCGATTTGGAATTAGACGAATAAGAACGTATTTTTCATGAGCCACAACTTTGTTTTTATTTGATTGATAGCAATTGATTTTTAATGGCAAATAACTCGGAAAAGTATTGACTTACGTAAAAAACCCTATAGAACAAAAGTTGCTTAAAATCAGCCAATTTGCCCATTTCCGGTCTTATCTTGAACGTATGTTTTTTCAACCCCGAGAAGGGGTGACTGTCACCCCCAAGTAAAAGCAACCAACGGCACAATTTCAACTTTGAAGTGGAGGGTAAATAGAACCTAAATCCAAATTTTCATGCAATTCGGAGTTGCCCCTGAAAATTACACGGTATCGCCGAATTTCCCGTTAATTTACTGGGCTAAGTGTATTTGATAAATAATTGACTTAAGAGGTGAACTTTATAAAAAGTTATTTATTGTGTATTATTTATGGAAGATAGAAGCAGAGAATACATCAAGATATATTCTGTGATCCAAGTATTTTGTTGTTAAAGATGTTCAAAATTGTAAGCGTTCCATAGTAACAATATATTATTAAAAAATCACTTTAATACTTTTCCTCTTTTCTCGATTGAGTATTAGTTTTTATTGTAGCTACAGATAAATTATTACAATCACTGAATACATAGCTAGTGAAAAAATTATCACATTTATTAACTGAATTAATAATTTGCAATTATAAAAAAATAACAGTTATCCACGAACATTCAAAAGCCATCTCTTTAAGCTAGTTATGACATAGTCAAGTATAATGGCATTCTAGTAATATGTACATATCTATACCAGTGCCAATTTTACTACACGTAATTTGCCATGTAAAGACAGAAAAGGTAGGGATAGCCGTAAAATATTTGGCGAATTATGTACCCATAGTCTTAACACGTTTCTTTAACGAAATACGTAAATGAAATCTTATTTTGCCACACAAAGCACATAAATGAAAAATTCCTTATGACCATTTAACGTTAAAATAAAAATTGTTTGGAGCCAATATAAACTCCTCCCAATTTTGTGACATTTGTGACGTCAGACTTAGGCTGTCCATAGTTGTCATATTTCGCCGCTACCGGCACTGGCATAGTTTCGTCTATCCCCACCATGGTCACGCACGGAGCGAATAATAATCACGATAGAGAGAATTCGATAAACTATGATGCACTGAAAGAAGGGTTTGGTATGAATTTTAGCTTTATTTATTTACTAGTATATTGTACTAATTAACAAGGATAAAAAACCGCCAAACGCCGTAAAAATGAGTGGAGCATACAATATTCTAGCTACAAAAGATCTGATATGAATATTACGTGGTATGGTATATGGTATAACCGATTTTCAAAATTAGACATGCGTTGGAAAAGTCGTGATCAGTACTATTATAAGCCGCAAAGGTGGGACTTAAATTTTCGAAGCTTTTGGGAGTTTTGGGGACGAGAACAAAAAACAGGCCCTAAATAGGAAGGGGCCGTAAAATCCACACCCTTGGACCAAAATAGATGGTTGACGTATGAATGGGTGAGTCTTTTCCTGAACTTTAAAATTTGAGTTGTCACAATTTTCAATTTCGTCAGATTTAGAAAATCTAAAATTTCGTGTATATTTAGTGTCGCGTGTAAGGGTGTGTGGGTGTGCGCCACTGGCGAGAACTGCCGCTCTCTGGTAATAAAATTGATTTATATAATGTAGCAATTATTATTTGAAATGACTATAAACCATTTCTACCTTAAACGGTTAAATCATTTCGTCCCAAGTCATAACCGGTCCGTCATAAATGTACCATTAAACGTAATCCTCTAATTGGCACATCGCAGCTCGTCGTACGTCCGGAGCGCCGCGGCGCCCCCCTTCGGACCTGCAAAAAGTTACGGAAACGTAATTAACACAACACAAAAAATGCCCTGATGATGATCTAAAAAGCCGTCGGTCGAAAATCCATAAAACATCTAGTTGGCGAATGCGATGCTCACATCGCCGTTGCTAGGCTACCGGTAGGCGTTGGTGGCGGAAACAAAACAGCATCGCTGCGCTGCGGCGCACCCGAGACGAGCGTCGCGACGCTAATTATCGGCCGTAATTAGGATAAGCTCGGTATGGTTAGTTAGCTGCAATAAGTGGCGTAGATGGGTAGAGTTTTTTAAAAGCGAGAGAAAGAGGTGGAGGATGATTTTGCAGGTGGGTATGGAAGTTAAATGAATAAACATTTAATCAGGACCGTACAAAAAATGTTTAATACACCATCTGCCAAATTACTTAATCAACTGAACTTTTGATAAGTTAAAAATTTGAGTTCGAGCTCAAGAGTTAATGAAAGTAACCTCGTTTCGGCAAAAATATTTACTGTCTCTGATAGCTCCGAGTCAGTATGAGTTAGAAATTTCAATCACTAAAGCAACTAGCGAAGCACAACAAAGTAGTTTCGTTATAGATTCCAGGGCACAACTAAATTGTTGCTAGTAATTGCTGATAGCCTTGCTCAGGAATAGAGTTGTACAAGTTTAACTTGAATGTTTGAAATTGACTTGAGTTTGACATAATTTCAAGTCAAACTCAAGTCAATCCTTCTGACAAATAATTCAAGGCAAGTCAAACTGGACCATGGTTACAGGTTAGAAGATTCAAACTGTCAAACTAGTTTGAAAGTTTGAAAAATAATTTATTTAGTAGATATACTTTTTTGTCGAGTTAGATGTTAGTTACCGATAACAAAATTAAAAATACAATGAGTCCCGTATAAAAATAACTTGATAGGGGAAGCGATTGTTAGTGAAAATAGAGTCGTAAATTCAAGAAAATGAGTAATTTACGCTCATTGCCTTCTCTAAGATGGTAAAATTACTAGCAAAATGTTAAATATTGAAAGTATGCTATAAAATTAAATGTAACTAAAAAATTCTGGTGCTACTATAGTATGCGGTCTACCTGCGTATATCTATTACAGTGATATTATTATAGTGTGCAGAATAAGCCAATTTTGTGGCTTATTCCAAACTAAAATAGTAAATTGATATGACAGTATTAATTACATTACATTTAATTAACAATTATAATATTAATTCTCATAATTTAGGCGTTTTATTCACTTTGTAGAATTTCAAGATTTTTTGCCGGTACTATTTATTATGTGTCGTAGACCGCAAGCTATAGCAGAAACGGATATTCGTTTGACTTTGGGACAGCAATAAAGCACTTTTTAGTCAGAATTCACGTTAAGGGATGCAATAAAAAAAATAAACTTGGATTTGTCAATTGATAGTTGAGATAGAGTTTTTTTGCTATTTCTTTTATCTGAGGGACAGGTCGAAAACGACATATGGTGTCAAGCTGTCAGTTCAAAAACGTACAATACAGAAGTATTTTTTTTTAATTCAAGATTATGTTATGCCGGTTATGCTTAAAAAATTTACCTCTTAGAGGTTGTTTTTCTTTTTACATCATAATATATTTCTTGTACTGTAATACTGCCTACCCCTGATGATTATATAAAAAAGAAAAGATTTAAAAATAATTGAGTAATAATAATAGGGTTATTGGTTTTATGTCCATAATTTAATTTTTTTTTTCAGATACAGTCTACAAATGTTATGTTTGGGTTTAAATTTTAAATATATTAGCCTATATGCATAAAGTTTTCTTAATTATCCAAACTAGCGCGTTTATAGGGTTTTATGTGTGTGTCTGTGGTTAAAGTATCATATCAGCTAGTATATTTCTATGTTTATTGAAAATAAAAAAAAAATTGGCGTTGTTGGGGGGTGGGAAATTTCCCTATTCCCCCTCCCCTCCCGTAGATCGGCCACTGAGACGTTATCGCACAAAGCATACACTTCACAATGAACGCAATATGATATTCAAACTGTTTGAAGAAGTTTGATTTCAAGTCAAACCTAAAGATATTGAAATAAGTCAAACTAAACTTTTTTGCAAAATAAGTTTGGTTTTCAAGTCAAGTCAAGTTTGTTGAGTAAAATCAAACTAGTTTGACTTGATGCATCTCTACTCAGGAAGAAACTAAACTAAATTTAAATTCAAGATGCAGTAGAAATAAACAAACCAAGAAACGTTAAATGCTACTAGGAGCACCCCCGAATCAAAATTTACAATGTTTAAACTTTGGAAATCATGATTTGGGATTTACAATATATATACATATCGTAAACTAACAAACCTAATGAATGCTGTATTCAAATTAGAATATGTACCAATGATATGAAAAATATGGCCGAAGTCATTATGACTCCTAAATTCGCCATACAGACTGATATCTCTGCTTCCTATGATGACGAAGCTATTAGAAAAACTTCTCTCTCAAGAGAATTAAACCGATTTTGCTTCTTCTTGTAGTGCCTAACCGTTTCGGATGTTGGCAACCATCATGGAAATCTGTACTTTGCACACTGCTGCCTGAAAATATTTGTGGTTATTTTGTAAACTGATTATTGAAGCAAAAAATCTTATTCCGACTCATCAATTTAGGTTTAGGAATAAGCATTCAACACTCGACCGTAGGCCCTACGTAGCCTTCGTATACCGTAGGTAGGTCCTAGATATAGCAGACTACCCAGCTATAATCCCAAAGCCACGAAAGCGGTATAAAACGGGAGACTATTATTATATTCAACACTCGACAAGGTATACAGAATCACAAATATTATCGAAAGATCGGAAGAAGAAAATAAAGCCCGTTCAACCGTCTTCCTTAATACAGGCTTAATCTATGCACAGGCTTTCGAGAAAGTCTGACATAAAGGTTTAATACATAAATTAAAAAGCTCACAAATCTTACAGTCGTACAAGGAACGGCATTTTAGAATTAAGCAGGAATACTGTTCTTCAGACTTAAAAGAAATTAGATCAGGTGTTGCCTGTTGCACAAGGCAGTGTGTTGGGTTCGATTCTGTACAGACATACCTTCTATACGTGTGATGATATATCTGCTTTGGAAGATAGCACAGTTGCCACTTTTGCTGATGGTACGACTAGCCCAGTAGTAGAGACAACTGACAGACTTTCAGCTGTTTCTCCTCGGCAATGATGATTGGGTGATAAACTCGCGACATGAAAAAAGTTTTAATGTGTTTGTAACGTTTTTGTGACCGTTTTTTTTTTGTTGAAGGTTGTATGAAAGACAACTAGAGTGCATACATGATTATATATTGTAATACAACTAGATATTATTAAGAATCATATACCGGGTGTCCCAATAAGAATGGCTCCCGGTCATATCTCAGGAATCGTTTATAGTAGGTACAGCTTTGAGAAAAAAATATTTATAACAAAAGTTGCCTCGGGAAAAGCCTGGAAAGCTAGAGGGCGTAATTGAAAATCAAAAATTAAAAAAACAAATTTTTACAAAATTTACCTAATGAAAGGGCACTGAAAATCCAATCATCGTATTCTTCATAAAATTCTCCGCATATTTGATTTCACAAGTTTAAGTCTAATTTGCAAAAAATGGCTGTAAGTCCGGTTCTGCTAAATCGAATTTTGCATACTTGGTCTTGTTGAAAACAGCTCTTTTTCGTCAATGTAAGAGTCTAATTTTCGAAATAGCCTAATAAGTAATATTCCGGCTAGTAGGCGTTATTTAATTATTTTCGGAAATCTAGTTATCTTTGGAGAATATTAAATACAAGTATGCATTTTTAATCCTGTATTACAAAATAAGACCAAATTAGCATCATAATACCGAAAACCACATGACGATACCTCTTTTCTATCTCGAGGTATCTTAAGAAATGTGTAAATTTTAAAAATAACTGTTACTGTCCCCGGTAAACGAGGTTAAGGAAAAGTAGTGTGCTATGGAAAAAACAAATAAACATTTTCAAGATGTAAACGTATATAATTAATTAAAACAATAATAAGACAAACAACACTATACAATATAACAAAGAAAAAAAGCAACTACTTACTTAGTCTTAGTGACTGCCTAAATGTTCAAATTGTTGCCCATCATTTTCGATGCAAGCATTTACTCTTTCAAGAGTAGATTGAATAGCAACGGATTTAACTGTTTTAGATTTTTATTTGTGTGGACGGATTAAAGACCTTGTTTTTGCCGCTAGGCCCACTACTCGAGAAAACATCTAGAATCTAGAGAATACGAAACGCTATTCAAAGCATTGCGAAAGCAGAAATTGAGACTGCTGTTCAATCTACTCTTGAAATAGTAAATGCTTGCATCGAAAATGATGGGCAACGATTTGAACATTTAGAATTTAGATCGTCACTAAGTAAGTAGTTGCTTTTATTTCTTTGTTATATTTTATAGTGTTGTTTGTCTTATAGTTGTTTCAATTAATTATATACATTTACATCTGGAAAATCTTTCTTTGTTTTTTCCATAGCACACTACTTAATTTCGTTTACCGGTGACATTAACAGTACATAGTTTAAAATTTACACGTTTCTTTAGATATCTCGAGATAATAAAAAAGGTATCGACATACGGTTTTCGGTATTATGTTGGTAATTTGATCTTATTTTGTAATACAGGGTTAAAAATGCATACTTGTATTCAATATTCTCCAAAGATAACTAGATTTCCGAAAATAATTAATAACGCCTACTAGCTGGCATATTACTTATTAGGCTATTTCGATAATAAGACTCTTACATTGACGAAAAAGAGCTGTTTTCAACAAGACCAAGTATGCAAAATTCGATTTAGCAGAACCGGACTTACAGCCATTTTTTCATAATAAGGTTCCCACTCACCCCCACCTCTTATTTGCAAAGGTAGAATTAAACTTGTCAAATCCAATATGCGCAGAATTTTATGAAGAATACGATGATTGGATTTCCAGTGCCCTTTCATTGGGTAAATTTTGTAAAATTTTGATTTTTTAATTTTTGATATTTAATTACGCACTCTAGCGGTGGACCTACAATTATGAAAATAATTTCCAGGCTTTTCCCGAGGCAACTTTGATTATAAATATTTTTTTCTCAAAGCTGTACTATAAACGGTTCCTGTAGTATTAACCTTAAGTAAGTAGTAATCCTTTTTATACCTTTTTTTTACCTTTCCTTTTTTTAAGTTAGTGGTACTTTTTCCTTCGGACCATTAGCTCTGATTATGACAACTTTGTCGAAATCGCTTAGCTAAGGAAATAAATACATTTTACACACTGTGACATATTATGTACTATTTTTTTACTCCCTTGATTCATTCAAGTGTGTACAAAATTTATCATTTTTTTGACTGTTTAAAAAAAATCCTGAGTGATGTTTTTTTTAAACTTCCTCTTCTAATCCTCTTCTAATTTCTGTTGTAGATGAATTTTTCTATTCTTTCTTTCAACTCTTTCTAAAATTTGCTATTTTTCTATTTCCTCCATGGATAATATATTATGCAATTTGCGACGCTCTATGTCTCTTGCGTCTCTAAATGAACATAAATACCGTAATTATCGAAGAATGAAGCGGCGTATTCTTCAAACGCCCGCTTGCGTTATCCCGAGGCTGTTCTAACTAACATGTAATAATGTTGTTCATCATTAATTCAACAGCTAATTTGCCAACGCTGCGCTTGCAACGCAGCCTAATATTTAACTAATTGCTTCAGATATTATTTATAGAGAGCTAACATTTTCTAAATTCGTGTAATGTTGAAGAGAATGCTGAATTAGATTAACAAAAATCGTTAATAGTTAAAAGTACCTAACACTTTTATAAATACGTAGGTATTCCTTTGTATGTTCATCGTATTATGGTTTTTATTTTAGAGTAGAGGATAAACGATGGACTCGTAAAATTAATTATGCAGGGAAAGATTCAAGGAAGGCGCAGCATAGCTAGGAGAAAAATGTCCTGGCTGGGAAATCTCAGAGAATGGTTTGGATGCAGCTCAACTGAACTCTTTCGGGCTGCAGTGTCAAAAGTGAGAATAGCAATGATGATTGCCAACCTTCGTCGCGGATATGGCACGTAAAGAAGAAGAAGAAGATGGACTCATAATTAGGCGGCCGGCACACCCCTAATTTGAGGCTTAGAAATCGAAAAAGCGACCATGATAGGTTAATGACAAATTTTGAAATTTTGGTCATTATTAATGTTTTCGAGGTCGCCGAATCCGAATATGAAGTTTATTTTTTAACTCGCTGTATCTTTGGTCGATGTAAATGTTTCCATTTGAATTAATTAATAGTCATTTAATTTTTTTTTTCATTTTTAGGGTAAAATTGCGATTTTGACAATGTTTCCCCACTTAAAATTCAAAATAAACCTCAATTTCGTTTTCAGCACCATCAAAAACATAAAGTATGAACAACATTAGCCATTTACCACATCGTGATCAGTATCTCGAGAAATAAGCGTTTTTTTTGGGGGAGTGCCACTCGTCTATAAAGTCGCATAACTTTTTTTCTATTTTATATTTTGACTTGAAATTTTACAGAAAACTTCTTCATGACTTATGTTTTAATGCTGTGTTGGTTAAAATTATAAACTAAAAAGTTTGTCACCCAACTTTTTTAAGTAAACATGAAACTAACGAAATCTGACGATAAAATGTTTAAAGATTAACTGCTCCTCTTTTAATTTGTTTAAAAATCTTAGATTAACCTCATTGTTATCTAAATACTTCAAGAATTATAAAATAAAATTTTCGAGAAGAAATGTTTATAACAACCAAAGATACAACGAGTTAAAGTTGAAAAAGTATCTAAATTTATTTTTCGCATGTTTGCATAAAATTTAAAATTTGATTTTTGAACATGTTCCACCAATTTTGGATAAAAATAAACTTCATATTCGGATTCAGCGCCCTCGAAAGCATAAAGAATGACCAAAATTCGTCATTCACCTGAAAATTGATTTTCGTGGTCGGTATAATATGTTTTATCAAAAATAATTTTAGGGGTTGCTGCCGCTCGCCTATAATCTTCAATAATATTGTTAGCCTATGATTTTAGTATACCCAGCCGCGAATTTCAGAGAAGTACAGTGACCATTGTTATTTTGAATTATTTACACGGTATATATGCAATAGACAGTAAAGGCCATCGTTTGCTGACGTCAGAGGAGTAGTGTCGTATTGTCTTACAAGTATGTACTTATTTTTATTTCGTGAACGACTTAAAAAGTTTGAAAGAAATCTTGGTGCGCTAAATACTCGTTACGTTTGAATTGAATTGTCAGTAATTACTCACGAAATTAGTGGAAGCTGTAAGATCGAGTTGCAGGGTTGCGACATATATCTAGGCAAGTGATACCCGTGAACCTGGCGGAAAGGTAATGGCATAATAATTTCAACATAGCAACAATAATTATTATTATCGTCATTATCATCATTATTGTTTCAGTACTGAACCGAGGCTGTTCTAACTAACATGTTATAATGTTGTTCATCATTAATTGAACAGCTAATTTGCGAACGCTGCGCTTGCAACACAGCCTAATATTTAACTAATTGCTTCAGATATTATTTATAAAGTGCTAACATTTTCTAAATCGTGTAATGTAGAAGAGAGTGCTGAATTAGATTAACAAAAATCGTTAAGAGCACACAGTAGCGATCAACAGGTAGCAACAAACGCGGTCCAAGATTGCGAAAGTTTTGCGAACTTTCAAAATTGAGGCAACAGTGCGTCGGTAAGTCGACACTGACAGTGACGTTTATACTATCAAAAACAATAATTTTTATAAACATAGGCGCGAAATGTTGCCAAGTCAGTGACGTTCGATTTCTTGTTATAAAACAATCCATTTTTAGTAGTTCCAATGTGACACAAAATCTAGGCACGGGATAAAAAAGTTTATTTGAAGAAAGTGTATATTTTTTTGTCTTTCTTAATGGCGGTACAGGCTCCTTTTTTCAATATTTTGAATATGTGTGCCAAATATCTCGACAAAATATTCAAAATTAGAGCCGCAATCTTGGAACGCGTTTGTTGCTACTTGTTGATCGCTACTGTTTGCTCTTAATAGTTTTGAGTGAACACGTTTTATGGATACGTATTTCTATGGATCTCGTCTTATGATCAACGCGTTTATGTTTGTGAAGGTACGCAAAACGCAAAATCACAAAATCACAAAATCACAGCTAAAATCAACACCGTATAAAATAACACAAAAAAATTGAAATAGTATTGGACCTGGATTCCGCGTGCCGCGTACCAAAAAAAAGTTTATTAATAGCAAGCTGAAAATTTGTTAATAGCTTAATGATGTCTAGTCGGACAAACTTTGATGTACGGGAACACTGGAAAAGGGGAAGTTTTAATTGTGGAACAGGTTACAGGTTTCGAACGTCAGACTACGAAAACGTCCCATGTATTTTGTCGGACAGAACTTCGAATTGATTTGTTACCCTTTCATTAAACTCTCATGCAAAAATCAGACTGCTATTTAGCACCAATAATGCATGTTCTACGTGTCGGACTTATTAGCATGCCCAACATATTTGTCGGACAAACATGTTTTCATATATTATATAAAGTTTGCCATTGAATAAAAGTTTTCGCAATCATAAACTTGTCAGGGAGACACGTTCCACTATTAAAATCACGTTCCACAATTAAAACTTCCTCTGTTCCAGTGTTCTCATGCATCAAAGTTTATTCGACTAGACACCGTTAAGCTATTAACAAATTTTCAGCTTGCTATTAATCAACTTTTTTGGTACGTTGGATCCAGGTCTATATTTTAAGTTACAAATTCAGTAAGTTATAAAATAGTATGGTATAGTTAGACCCAAACCCAGACATCCAAATTGAAAGTTATCCTCCAACACCAAATTGTTCTGTATGGTCCACATAATGTTCAGAAAAAAGTCACACCATTTTGAGCGTCGGGTTTGGGGGGGAGAGGGGGGAGAAATCTGCAAATTCGTAGTTTTTTGGGTTTTTCGTAAATATTTCTAAAACTAAGCGGTTTAGCTTGAACAACCCTCTACACAAAATTGTTCTACATTAAATTTTAAATAAAAAAGGTCCATGCATAACCCTTCGAAAATGAACGGTTCCAAAGTTACGGAGGTAGTATAGTATAATTGGTCCAAAAAAAGGCCTAACCCAGACATCCAAAGTAAAAGTTTTCCTTCAACACCCAATTGTTCTATATGGTCCACATATTGTTCAGTAAAAAGTTACACCATTTTAAGCGTCCGGTTTGGGGGGGAGATGGGGGAAAAGTCGGTAAATTAGTAGTTTTTTAAGTTTTTCGTCAATATTTCTAGAACTATGCCTTAGCTTAAGGAATGTTCTATAGAAAAATGTTCTACCTAAAATTTAAAGCAAAAAAGGTTGGATACATATTTGTTATAAAATCAACGGTTCCAGAGTTACGGAGGGTGAAAAGTGAAGGTTTTCGATACTTTTTATATTTACCGATTTCTCCCCCCCCCCCTCCCCCCCCATACCCGACGCTCAAAATGGTGTGACTTTTTTCTGAACATTATGTGGACCATATAGAACAATTTGGCGTTGGAGGATAACTTTCACTTTGGATGTCTGGGTTTTTGGTATAGTTATATCATAAATATTGCCCAAAAAATATAAAAAGTATCGAAAACCTCGACTTTTCACCCTCCGTAACTCTGGAACCGTTGATTTTATAACAATTATGTATAGAAAATTTTTTGTTTTAAATTTCATGTAGAACATTTCTGTATATAACATTGTTTACGCTAAAGCATAGGTTTAGAAATGTTGACGAAAAACTTAAAAAAACTACTAATTTACCAGTTTCTCTCCCATCTCCCTCCAAACCGGACGCTCAAAATGGTGTAACTTTTTACTGAACAATATGTGGACCATATAGAACATTTTGGTGTTGGAGGAAAACTTTTACTTTGGATGTTTGGGCTAGGCCTTTTTTTGGACCAGTTATACTATACTACCTCCGTAACTTTGGAACCATTCATTTTAGAAAGATTATGCATAGGGCCTTTTTTATTTAAAATTTAATGTAGAACAATTTTGTATAGAAGTTTGTTCATGATAAACCGCATAGTTTTAGAAATATTGGCGAAAAACTTAAAAAACTACGAATTTACCGATTTCTCCCCCCTCTCCCCCCCAAACCCGACGCTCAAAATGGTGTGACTTTTTTCTGGACATTGTGTGGACCATATAGAACAATTTGGTGTTGAAGGATAGCTTTCACTTTGGATGTCTGGGTTATGCCATCTTTTGGATCAACTATACCATACTAAAACTGAAATATGGGAAAATTGTCTTAATGCCGTCTTATTTTATTCATTCCTTAAAATTACAGCATATAAATTATAGTTAATCAGATTACCTAGCTTGGTAGGTATTTAAGCTAGGTGGTACCAAAAATAATAAAAGAATTTTATGGTACACGACTCAAATAAGTTGAAAACCACTGATATAGAGGATAAACGATGATCCCATGACTATTATCATTATCATATATTATTCCACTGCTGAGTGTTAGCATACTAGAAGCTGGAAAGAGCAGAAATCTCATAAGAAGCAAGAAACAAGTACTCAATGAAAACGGAATGAGGATAAAGATTAACAAAACACAATTTATATACCTAGAATTACTTTCACATACTTAGAATTATTAATTATGGAAGAAACAGGATCTCTAAAAGCAGAAGTCTACAGCATAGTGGAGAAAACGCTACAACTGTATCTAGTCTAGTAAAATAAAATTACATTACATGTAAATCAAAATGTAAATTCGTACAGGTTGAAACAAATTTTATATCAAAGTTTAGGTGGGTACAAAAGATATTTTCAAGAAAGTATCCAAATCATACAAGGGGATCATTGTTTAAATAATTAAAAAGGGGTCATTTTTGCAAAATAATTACTTTTTTAACTGCTGAGGTCAGTCAATTACTAATGAAGGTACATAGGATTGTTTTCTGCAAAGTTGAAGGGTATATCTTTCACATAAGACTTACTAAATTGAATTTGACCCCCCATTTATTTAAATAATTATACATAAAACTTTAAAAACAAATTTGCAAAAAATTATTTTAAGCAGTTTAAATAAGCACTATAAAATATCTTATTTTACAGGAAAAATTGCGCTATGTTATCAGTATTAATAAAAAAGAATTGGTCCAAAAATAGTTAATATTTTTTAAGGTATTGAATTTGTTTTTAAATGTTACTATATTTTCAATTGCAAAAACGCGATTGTTGGCAAAGAAATATTCACCTGTATTAAATCTTATTATTTTTATTTTTATGTATATTTTCGATAAATGTATTGATCAATTCAAATTTCAATTAAACTTCCCCCTAAAATGGCATTTGAAAATTATTCAAATTTGTTTATAACTTGTTTTTTTAATAACATCGCGGGGATTAAATATTTTGAAATTCCGGTTCGATAATTGGGTTCCTGGGAATTTTTCACTAATTAACAAATTTTTTTGTCTTTTGTTCCTCTTCTTTTTTTTTTCTTGGAGTTATATTACTACGAGCTCTTTTAGGGTTAAGTTTCATTAAGAATATCGAATCTCTAAGTTGTAGATTCTAGACCTAAAAATATTAAGATTGGTCAAAAATCACTTAAATAAAATGTGGCTACTTACTGAGTTACAGGGTGTTTTATTTAAAAATTTAAAAATTATTTTTACCAAGTACTTTAAAACTATTTTACGTATCCTTATCATACTTGACACAAAGTGGGGATACTATACAGTCTACTAAATAGTGATAAATAAAAGTTTGTAGCTACTACCAGAGGCGTACGACAGGGGATAGTTAATAGTTTACCCTTCCCCAATTCTACGCCACTGAGGGAATTACTATTTTAGCGAAATTTTTCGATTCTCCAATACTTTCTATGTAAATAATATACTCTTTACTGGTAGCGATTAAGTCATTAGTTTTCGAGATATTGGACGTTAAAAATGAAACGGCGTAGTTATTTTGATTCATTCATTCATTTATTTTAAACTTCCAATATCTCTCAAACTGATGACTTTATAGATACCAATAAAGTTATTTACATAGAAAGTATTGGAGAATCGAAAAATTTCGCTAAAATAATAATTCACTCAGTGGCGTAGAATTTGGGAAGGGTCAATCATTCACTATCCCCTGTCGTACGCCTCTGGCACTAGCTAGAAACGTTTATTAATCACAATTTGGTAGGGTGTATAATAGCCACACTTTCTACCAAGTATGATAAGAATACGTCAAATAGTTTTAAAGTACTTCGTAACAAATTTTTTTAATTTTTAAATAAAACACCCTGTAACTCAGTAAGTGGGCATATTTTATTTAAGAGATTTTAGTTAAATCTTAATATTTTTAGGTTTAGAATCTACAACTCAGAGATTCGACACTCTTAATAAAATTTAACCCTAAAAGGGCCCGTAGTAATATAACTCCAAGAAAAAAAAAAGAAGAAGAAAAAACGACAAAAAAATTTTGTTAATTAGTAAAAAATTTCCAGGAACCCAGTTATCGAAATGGCGTTTCAAAATACTTAATCCCCTCGCCGATATTAAAAAAAATAATTATAAACAAATTTGAATAATTTTCAAATGCCCTTTTAGGGGGGAGTTTAATTGAAATTTGAATTTATCAATACAATTATCGAAAACATACATAAAAATAAAAATAATGAGATCTTAAGCAGGTAAATATTTCTTTGGCAACAACCTCGTTTTTGCAATTGAAAATATAGTAACATTTAATAAACAAATTCAATATCTCAAAAAATATTAAATATTTTTTGACCAATTTTTTTTTTGGTTAATACTGGCAATATACCGCAACTTATTCTGTAAAATAAGATATTTTATAGTGCTTATTTAAAACGCTAAAAATAATTTTTTTGCAAATTTGTTTTTAAAGTTTTATATACAATCATTTAAATAAATAGGGGGTCAAATTTAATTTAGTAAGTCTTATGTGAAAGATTTACCGTTCAAATTTGCAGAAAAATCCCATAGACCTTCATTAATAAGTGAATTACCTCAGCAGTTAAAAAAGTATTTTTTTGCAAAAATGACCCCTTTTTAATTATTTAAATAATGATCCCCTTATATGATTTGGATACTTTCTTGAAAATATCTTTTGTACCCACCTAAACTGTGATATAAAATTTGTTTTAACCTGTACGAATTTACATTTTGACTTTTTTTTATTTTATAACGCTAATCATACAATGAATAGAAAATTTGTCAGCAGAACAGAAATATTACGAAATACCAAAATGCAAATTTTCAAAGCAATTTTTAGGCCTACTCCGACTTTTGGCAGCAAACCATGGGTATTGACGGAACGGCAAAACAGCTACATACAGGCTCTAGAGATGAAGTTTTTAAGATGAATTGGATAAGGCGCTGCCAAAGTGGATAGAATAAATAACACAGATATTAGGAAAGAAGAACGAACTGAAAATGCAATCCGCATTGGAGTTTATTGAACATTTGATAGGAGAAGGTTGAATGCTCGAATATATGAAATTTATTGAAATAAAAGGCAGATATGCCTTATAGATATGCAGATAGGCAGATAAACTAGGTGCTCGATATCTGCCTTTTATTTCAATAAGAGACTTTTGAGTTGGTGGGGCATTTATACCGGATAAAATTTATCATACCAATCAGAAGAGCGTGGCAAGGTACAGATATGAGAAAACAAAAAAGTGAAAGACCAAGACAGACATGGGATGAAGTAATCGAAAAGATATGGGAGCTTACTGATTAAATTAACATAATGAAATTCGAACCAATAGGGATAAAAATAAAAGCAATCATTGTAAGAATAAACGCCATGCCGATACTCCTTGACGATTACTCCTCATTTAATCCCTATTTTAAATTTTTAAAAATCGTTTTTTACTCTCTTAAGAAATTTCGATTTTTGCAGTTAGGTCATTCTTGTTGCAGACCGGCGATAATAAGTTGTGAAATAAAAAAGAGATGAAACTAGTAGAGGTGGTGTACAACTTAAGTATTATATTATTAAAAATGAATAATCATTTTCAATTTCGTTGCAAAACGAAAATACAGCCGCACCATATTCTAGTACAATCAGAGAGTGCAGCAAGCACCTCTACCGGTTTCGAAACTTATTAGTCTCTCATCAGGAGGCACATATGCTGCTCTGTCTGATCCAACTAAAACAAACCCCGGCGTGCAGTCCCGGATGCATCTAAACATTCCGTATATGTATTTGGACCATAGGAGTTTTCTATTGGTTCGTTGCAACACGCGGTAATATTTTAACCAATAGGCGGCGAGGTTCCAGATGCATATACGGAATGTTAGTCGATCCCAAATTCATATACGGAATGTTAAATATCGAACACCGAAAAAGATAAGTTTTTTTAGAGTCTTTTAAAAGGAGATTGATTTTAAAATACTTGTTACTGTATTATTAAATAAAAATAAAACAATTATAGTATTTCGAATGTTATTTGGTGCGAAATTCATATGCGGAATGTTAATTATTCGTAGACCAAAAAATGGGACTTTTTATTAATCAGTTAAAGGAGACTGATTTTAGAATGCCTATTTTATTAATGTATTATTAAAGAAAAATAAAACAATGATTAGGTACCTATTTGGTGCGAAATTCATAAATGGGATGGTATAGATTTGAGAGACATATTTCTTTATTTGACTAAGGTTTCGCGTTCTCAGAATTTTTAATGACTTGCACGTGTTTCATTCACAGTCATTTGTTTCGAGCTTCTGTCATGTGTCACATAGCATTAATATATGTACGAAATACGTTATTGGTATATACAATAATACAAAACAAAAACGTATGACGTAGATATATTAATATTATGTGACACATGACAGAAGCTCGAAACAAATGACAATCGATGAAAAACCCTATATATCAATTATGATGTCACTACCTGTATCATAATGAACTTTATTATGATACAGATTTTCATTAAGATACAGATTTTTAACTAACAGAATCGCGATATGACATTCGCGATAAAGGTGGCACACGCGCAGTGACCAATGGCAAGTCAAATACATACTCTTTGACAGTTCTCAATATGTAAACAAACTGTCAGACTGAAAAACTACTTAATTTGTTTGCGTTACAAAATTAATAAATTTGAATATATATTTTTTTTTTTGTGAATGATCATAGAACAAAAATCGTGTATACAACTTGCATTTAATTATCATTATGACGCTCGTACTCTATACGAAACTTGTTTCGTATCCTTTATACTCGCTTCATAATGACCATCATTAAATGCTCGTTGCATAATATACTATTAGTAACCAGTCTCATTTTAACTGGTTTTAATAAAAATCGTCTTTTTGTTCTACGAATATTTAGCATACCGTATATGAATTTCGCACCAAATAACATTCGAAATACTATAATTGTTTTATTTTTATTTAATAATACAGTAACAAGTATTTTAAAATCAATCTCCTTTTAAAAGTCTCTAAAAAAACTTATCTTTTTCGGTGTACGATATTTAACATTCCGTATATGAATTTGGGACCGACTAACATTCCGTATATGCATTTGGAACCTTGCCGCCTATTGGTTAAAATATTACCGCGTGCTGCAACGAACCAATAGAAAACTCCTATGGTCCAAATACATATACGGAATGTTTAGATGCGTCCCGGATTGCAACGAACGAAATTGCATAGATGCCCTAGCGGCAACTGCTAGCAAAAGACTAATTTTCACTCTAATGGCACATAAAACAGCATAATTTTACTCTACATCCCACCAGACTGAAAACAATGGGAACCTTCTCTGGTTACACCTCCGAGGCTTCTACAATTTGCAAGCCATAACGGATGCTGAGACTAAGGAAGATGAGGGATGACGTGACTGCAAGCCGGGGTTTGTTTTGGTTGGATCAGAGGGAGCAGCATATGTGCCGCCTGATGAGAGACTAATAAGTTTCGAAACCGGTAGAGGTGCTTGCTGCACTCTCTGATTGGACTAGAATATGGTGCGGCTGTATTTTCGTTTTGCAACGAAATTGAAAATGGTTATTCATTTTTGATTTACATGTTTACTCTGATTGGAGTACGAAGGGAACCATTCTCGGGAACTTTACCGCGCTGAGCAGATGGGACGTGAATTATAAATTGTAAAATTCCCTCATCTTCCTTAGTCTCAGCATCCGTATGGCTTGCAAATTGTAGAAGCCTCGGAGGTGTAACCAGAGAAGGTTCCCATTGTTTTCAGTCTGGTGGGATGTACAGTAACATTATGTTGTTTTATGTGCCATTAGAGTGAAAACTTAGTCTTTTTATTATATTATTGTATATTAATTGCATTTTTAGCACTAGGCCTTCAAGGCCTGTTAAGCTTTGTAAATAAATAAATATAGTCTAGAGAAATAAGTTTTTTGTCGCGACACTTGAGCAGCCAGATTGCAGATGGGTTTTTTGGATACTATATACCTAATACATTATAAATACAAAATTGCCCGTCACAGTTCGGAAGAGAAATTTAGTTATTAACAAATAAGGGTCAAAAATGGCAATTCTTTCTTTTAAACCGCTACAGGTAAAAATAGGATAATCAAATATCATATCTATAATATTCTTCTTTTAGTAGATGATCCAAGTTTTAAAATGGCATTTTGAATTTTGTTCCGATCATTTGTTGCTTCGGAAATTGCAAAATAAAACTAAAATTTCGAAAATAAAAAAAATTGCTATAACTTTTGCGAAAATGACCTTAAGACTTTCATATTGCATGAGAAGTTGACTGAAACAGTCCATATAATGCACACAAAATTTTAGGGCGATTTGTCAGTTATTTTAACTTTTATTCAATTTGTTTATCCCAAAGAGCTTTTATTGGCAATGTTATTGTTCAGAAAATAATAATGATATAGCAATTGTGTGGAAACCACATGAAAGAAGAATAGTTATAGTTTCAAAGTATTGAAAAAAATCATTAAAAAGACGTTTTTATCACTCCGAAAACATTTTACTAAAGTAGAGTCATTTTTGGCTTATAAACAATTTGAATAGCTTTGTTAATATTGACTGTAGAGTAAATCTACTTTGAAATTTCAAAAGCTGGTATTTACACGAATTTTCAAAAAAAGATTTGCCTAGGTTATTTAGGGTCAAAGTTAGCCCCTTTTATTATTTAATTCACAGTTACTTCTATATACAGGGTGTTTCATTAATAATTGTCCATATAGTAACTGGAGAAACCTTAGCACAAAATACGAAGATTTAACCTAAAACACTTAAATAAAATATGGTTCCTTACTGAGTTACAGGGTGTTTTATCTAAAAATTTAAAAACTATTTTTGCTCAGCATTTTAAAACTGTTCGACGTATCCTTTTCATACTTTGCAGAAAGTGCAACTACTATACACCCTACTAAATTATGATAAACAAACGTTTCTAGCTACTACCAGAGGGGTACGACAGGGGATAGTGAATGGTTGACCCTTCTCAAATTCTACGCCACTGGAGGAATTACCATTTTAGTGCCATTTTTAGATTCTCCAATACAATCTACGTAAATAATATACTCCTTATTGGTAACGATAAAGTTATTAGTTTTCGAGTTATTTGAAGTTAAATATGAAGCGGCACAGTTATTTTGATTAATGTATGATATTATGATTCATATGATTAAAATTTAAAAATTATTTGTACCCAGTACTTTAAAACTATTTGGCGTATCCTTATCATACTTGGCAGAAAGTGTAGGAACTGTACACCCTACTAAATTAAGATAAATAAACGTTTCTAGCTACTAACAGAGGCGTACGACAGGGGATAGTGGCTGGTTGACCCTTCCCAAATTCTACGCAACTAACGAAATTGCTATTTTAGTGTAATTTTTTGATTTTCCAATACTGTTTATGTAAATAATACACTCTTCATTCGTAACGATAAAATGATTAGTTTTCGAGATATTTGAAATTAAAAATGAAGCGACACAATACATTAATCAAAATAACCGTGTCGTTTCATTTTAACTTCAAAGATATCGAAAAATAATGACTTTATCGTTACGAATGAACAGTACATTATTTTCATAGAAAATATTGGAGAATCCAAAAATTGAACTAAAATAGCAATGCCGCCAGTGGCGTAGAATTTGGAAAGAGTCAACCATTCACTTTCCCCCGTCGTACGCCTCTGGTAATAGCCAGAAACGTGTGTTTAACGTAATTTAGTAGTTTGTATAGTACCTATACTTTCTGCCAAGTATGAAAAGGATACGTCGAATAGTTTTAAAATGCTGAGCAAAAATAGTTTTTAAATTTTTAGATAAAACACCCTGTAACTCAGTAAGGAACCACATTTTATTTAAGTGTTTTAGGTTAAATCTTCGTATTTTGTGCTAAGGTTTCTCCAGTTACTACATGGACAATTATTAATGAAACACCCTGTATACATAAAATTCTCTTGTAACAGTGTTAGTTACCATACTACTCCGAAACGGCTTGAGCGATTTTTATGAAATTTTACACGTATATCCTATAGGACTAAGAATAGGTTAAAATCTATTTTTCATACCCAAAAGTTATAAGGGGGGTCGCCCCCTGACATTTTTTTTATTTTTTCTTCTATCACTAACCCCTATTTGTTATTAACCATTTATATATTTACATCTATAAAATTCTCCTGTCACAGTGTTAGTTGCCGTACTCCTCGGACACCGCTTGACCGATTTTTATGAAATTATATAATGTATATTCGGAAGGTCTTAGAATCGGTCGTAATCTATTTTTCATATCCCTGAGTGATAAGGGGAATTCCCCCTTACATTTTGTAATGTTAGGTGGGGATATGTGTACATACCTTACTCTATAAAACTACGAGTACATACAAATTAAAAATATTATGATCAAAATCCATCAACAAGCTCTGGAGACATTAATCGCAGCATATTATATTTGAAGAATCAGTTTCATTTTTTGAGTCCACGAATTTTAATAATTCCCCTCCACCGAACACGTATCGATTTCATTAGGACGTCATTTTTAAAGCTTTATTAACCACTCTGTTGAGGTTCGAAGTTTACTCAAACTTTTACACATAAACTATAAACTTTTAACTTCAAAATTGCGCTAGTTAGGTTGCTTAGTTATTATGAACAAAGTAGCCGTCAATTAAATAATAAAGGTGGCTAACTTTGACCATAATTAACTTAGGCAAAAAGTTTTTTTTGAAAATTCGTGTAAAAATAATACCAGCTTTCCAAATTACATTGTAGTTTTAGCCTACATTCAATATTAACAAAGTTATTCAAATTGTTTATAAGCCAAAGATGACTCTGCTTTTTGAAAATGTTTTCGGAAGGATAAAAATGACTAATTAATGATTTTTTTTATATACTTGAAAATATGGCTATTCTTCTTTCATGAGGTTTTCACAGAATTGCTATATCGTTATTATTTTCTGAACAATACCATTGCGAAAAAAAGCTCTTTGGGAAAAACAAATTGAATAAAATTTAAACTAATTAACAAATCGTCTTAAATTTTTTTGTACATTATAAGGACTGTTTTACTCAACTTTTAATGCAACATAAAAGTCTAAACGTTATTTTCGGAAAAGTTATAGCAAATTTTTTATTTTCGAAATTTTAGAATTTTTTTGCAATTTCCGAAGCAACAAATGATCGGACCAAAATTAAAGAACTGCTGTTTTAAATCTTTGCTCATCTACTAAACGAAAAATACTATAAATAAGATATTTAGTTACCCTATTTTTACTTGTAGCGATTTAAACGAAAGAACTGCCATTTTTTACCCTTATTTGTTAATAACTAAAATTCTCGTCCGAACTGTGACGGGCATTTTTGTATCTATAATGTATTAGGTACATATATAGTACCCAAAAAACCCATTTGCAACCTGGCTGCTCAAGTGTCCCGAACATGGTATAATTTTGCCTTATTTCCCTGGCGTAATAGTATACTCAAGATAAACAGCAATTATTGATAAATTTATGACGAAATTTTTACTTCCTCGAAAAACTTACTATCTTATCTACACACGTATGCATTTTATAGAAACACTTCTAAAGTTCATTTAATTAATATCAATCAATAGGTGTAGAAGTAGTTTAGATAGATCATGTCTGAAATTTCTGCCGGAAATTTGTTTTGTGATGACTGTGATGAATTACTTACAGTGAAACCTATAAAAGTTTACTCCGATGGAAAGACTAAATGTGGAAGATGTGATAAACAATGTGAAAATGTTAAAGATTCAACAGACGATTTCAAGAGGGAATTCAAATTACGTACCACCATTATCAGTGGTACTCCCATCCTTTTATTGGATGGTCAAAGATTTAGTTTAAAATGTGCGGTATGCACAGAAATATTTTTTGGTTCCGAGAGTGAATACAGAGAATGTGTTTGGGATACGCGTGCTGAGAAATCATACCACCTCATTTGTAATGGTTGCGTCAAACTTTTTAAACATGCTCTCCAACCTAATTGTGGAAGCTTAGATTACAACATACTTAAAAGTTATAAGTACGTTTGTATGTGGGGCTGCAAGAAGGTTTTCCCAAGTAAGGAGTTATTACTACATCAATGTGAAAATGAACGACTTCGTGAATGTCCATGTCCCGATTGCTCATTTATAGGAACATTAAGAAAAATAAAGCAACATTTTTTTCATTACCATAGAGACTTACTATTTTTTACTTCAAATATTGAAATACCACAGTGTACTTGTGATGTGTACTGCTATATTCCAAGTGAAGATCAATTTGTTCGACTTGAATTTTCAGGAGAAATTAATCAAAAATGGGTTAAACTTAAATATACGACAGATGTAGAGGTTAGATTTGTAATAGATAAAAATATTTTACTAGATATAAGAGTAGATAAGACTTTTAAATTGAAATCAGAATTATTTCCTTTAAAATTAAAAATTATTTCCAAACCACTACTCGATTAGTGTAATCTATTTGATTAAATTCTGTTCTGAAATTAGCATAATATCAAAGTTGAACAATAATTATTATTTTAGTTGTATCGTGTATCCTTAGAATTATCCCTGGAAGATCACACCTATTTTTTTTAACATAATCCACGTGGGTATCAAATACCCAATGACTTTTTGTGAAAAAATAAAAAAAGTAAACATTTTATGTTTTCTAGAGACTGTCTAATCACTATTGAATACACAAGAATGCTTAAATCAATCAGTTTATTTTCTCTCAAAATATTTAAACTTAGTTTAACAACAAAAATTCATTCTTAGCCAGGTATTTCAACTTCACTCATTTTGGTGACTACATTCATAATACACTTTAGCTCTATGCTCCATGCAGAACATAATAACTTATACAGTGTGTCAATTTGAAAAGTTGCCACCCCCCTATAATTGGGTCCATATAGAAAATCTAAAAATATGCAAAAACACGTCAAATTTATTTGTGAGGGTGACATTTTGTAGACCAGTTTTCAACTAAATTACATCAACCCTCTAGCGGGGCGGACACAACCCCCAAAATCTTTAATGGAAAGGTGGGGTTGAGTGATATCTCATTTTGAAGTTCATTCAATTACCTTTTCAAAAATACCGCATACCTGATATTTCTGTTTAGTACTTTTGAAAAAATCTTGGACTCAATACTCTAAAAAATTTTGGAGTTCTGAACTCGATACTTAATATCTTTACGGTTTAACTAGATTTTTCCAAAAATACTTCAAAAAAATTCTCTAAATACTCCAACACTTAAAAAAAATTCAATTTCGAGCTCAATATTCCAAAAAAATTTTGGAGTTCTGAACTCGATACTTAATATATGTACGGTTTCAGTTGATTTTTCCAAAAGTACTGAATGGAAATATAACGTATGTGGTATTTTTGAAAAGGTAATCGAACGATCTTTAAAATGAGGTATCACTCAACTTCCCTTTTCATTAAAGATTTTGAGGGTTGTGTCCGCCCCCGCTAGAGGGTTAATGTAATTTAGTTAAAAACTCGTGTACAAAATGTACCCCTCACAAATAAATTGGAAGTGTTTTTGTATATTTTTAGATTTTCTGTAGGGACCAAATTATAGGGGATGGCAACTTTTCAAATTGACACCCTATATGCATTAAGTGAGTAATTAAGTGCGTAATGAAGTTATAGGCATTAAGTGCAAATTTTTTTAAATAGCGTGTTTATCGGATTGAATTCGTATGTATCTTGTTTTAGTTTCATGTCAGCTACCATATTTTTATGTTTCAACAATTTTTTGTTTAATTTTGGACCTTGTTAGAAGGGGAAATTTCTCCATTTTCCCTCCCCGTTGATCTGCCACTGAGTGAAATTAAGTATACTGCAGCAAATAAAAAATGATATGAGTCATAAGCGTGATCACTTACTTAAGAGCCCGTTCACATGATTGCCGTTTAACGCGCGTTTTAGTAACGCATGTTTACAACTACATATAGTGCAGTCACTGAAGGTGGATATGAGCTATTACCTCCGATTTCGTTGAACCTCCATCGATTTGCATGAAAATAGGTGAGTGATTAGAGGATATCTCAAGGAACAAAGGTGACATGGTGCCAACTTGCGCTTTTACCCTGGGGGTGAATGCCAACCCTTCTCGGGGGTGAAAATTATTTTATTAAAAATAATTCCACAATTCGATAGAGGGACAAATTTCAAGCAAAATTTGTTATATAAAGTTATTAAAATAAATCAAAACTTTTTCAGTTATTAAAGATCAAATATTTTAATTTTTCTTGAGAAAAATGCATGTTTTTAACAAATTTTTCATCAATAACTCAAAAAGTGTAGGTTTTTACAAAAAAGTTATAATTATCAAAATTGAAGCTAATAAAAAATGAAATAAGCCCCTTACTACAAAAACCTTTTAATATTAACTAAAAGTGAGTTATAGGTAATTGAATGTATATTTTTTTCGGCGAGTAAAAAACTCTAAATATTCAAGCTCAAATAACGGGAAATTGATGCATTTTATAACATAAACTTATTAAACATTTATCAAAGTACTTAAAAATATCTATTAAATGAGCCCCCGAACATGTTGATGGCGTTAAAATTTATGCTCTAAAATTTTTTCAAAATTTATCTTTTAAAAATATTTCCAAAAAATGTTATTGTTTTTTTTTAACAACTCCGTTTGTGTTTACGATATTAGATTTATCTAAAAACTATTTGAAAGTTAATTTCAAGTGCTATTTAGGCACGTTGAAGCTAATCTTTTAAACCCCTTACTTTTTTAAAAATAAAAGGTTAAATGACCCCGGTTGCATGGTTCCCACAGCAAAATTTAAGATTTAAACGTTTCTATCTCGGTTATTTTTTACCCCATAGACATAGTAAAACAGGTAAAATATTTGGCATAGAAAAAACTAAAATTTGCTTATACATAATTCTTTACGTATATTGAGTATTTTTGGAGTTATTATTAAAAGAATATGAGAGTTACAATAATTTACAAAATTAGGATTTTTTTTAAAACACATCTTTTTTTCAAAAATATGCATTCTAAACCGGTCAAAATTATCGAACACATTACTTATGCTAATATAAAGGAGTTCTTCTAAGGATTACTATAAATTTTAATTTTTGTGGAAATGGCGTATGTTTTATTTTTCACTTTTTCCTAAAAAATTCGAAACGGTTCTTTTATTTTCATTATAACTTGCTTAATTTTGACGCTATTACCTTGTTCTGAAGCTCATTTGATAGGTATTCCGAAGTACTTTGGCAAATGGTTAGCAGGAATATTTTATATATTGCATCGTTTTCCCGTTATTTAAGCTTGAATACTTAGATTTGAGTACTCGTCGAAAAAAATACACATTCAATTGCCAATAACTCACTTTTAACTAACATTAGTTTAGTTCTTTATATAAGGAATGTCTTCAATTCTTTATTATCTTCAATTTCAGTAATTATAACTTTTTTGTAAAAGCTTATAGTTTTTGAATTATACGTGAAAAACCGATTTAAAATATGCATTTGTTTACGAAATAATAAAATCTTTGGTCTTTAATAACTCAAAAAGTGTTGATTTATTTTAATAACTCTATATAACAAATTTTGCTTTCAATTCGTCCCTCTATCGATTTATGGTATTATTTTTGATAAAATAATTTTTACCCCCGAGAAGGGCCCAGGGTAAAAGCGCAAGTTGGC
The DNA here is from genome assembly GCF_917563875.1 of Diabrotica virgifera virgifera. NCBI lineage: Eukaryota > Metazoa > Arthropoda > Insecta > Coleoptera > Chrysomelidae > Diabrotica > Diabrotica virgifera. The sequence goes on from NC_065444.1 coordinate 258,707,781, forward strand.
ATCACGTCACCTTTGTTCCTTATGGTATCCTCTAATTAATCACCAACTTTCATGAAAATCGATGGAGGTTCAACGAAATCGGAGGTGAAAACCTTCAGTGACTGCACTATGTTTTAAATCTTTGCTAATCTACTAAACGAAAAATACTATAAATAAGATATTTAGTTACCCTATTTTTACTTGTAGCGATTTAAACGAAAGAACTGCCATTTTTTACCCTTATTTGTTAATAACTAAAATTCTCGTCCGAACTGTGACGGGCATTTTTGTATCTATAATGTATTAGGTACATATATACTACCCAAAAAACCCATTTGCAACCTGGCTGCTCAAGTGTCCCGAACATGGTATAATTTTGCCTTATTTCCCTGGTAGTCCAAGTAATGAAGCTTAAAATAGGACAAAACCTCGCAATTTTTACAGAATAGATCGATTTGCTTGAAAATTTGAGAATAAGTAGTGGATAATCTAATGATCAAAATCTATGATGCCAAAAGGCGCTTTTACCATAGGGGTGGTTGCCACCCCATGTCGTGGGTGAAAATTTTTTATTATATTTTGACTACAAAAGTTGGTAAAAACATTCATTCTAAGCAAAAAAAGTTCTATACATTTTTTTGATAAAATTAATAGTTTTCTATTTATTCGTTATCGAAAGTGTTAGTTTTATATTAAAAAAATTAATGTTTTTAATCAGTTTTCTGCAAATAACTCAAAAAGTTTTTGTTTTATCAAAACAACTTTGCTTAACAAAAATGTACCTTTTGAAAAAATCAACAAAACCGTTTTTTTAAATTTTCTTTAAGACCAATAGTAACGAGCTATACTTTATTATATGTTAGGTCTTCTTCGGCAAATGCTAAATATTGTAGTTTCAAAGTCAAAAGACGGGAAAACTATGCATTTTCCGAGGATCACTTGTTTAAACTAATTTGAAGTATTTAAAAATATCTATCTTCAGAAATAAAAAAAGCCTTTAGCTCAAAAATTAGGTGGCTTATAATGAAAAGAATGTCAGACCCTATATTTTTCAGCGAAAAAGTGATCGAAAGCAAACCCCTAATCACCACCCTGATTAAAATTAGTCATTGACCTTATTTCGCCTTCTTTACTTTTGTATTATTAATAGGTTCTAGAAGTTTAACTGGTTTATAATGATTAGTTTTTAAAAAAATGGAGTCAAAAGCAAATATCGAATTTTTGAAGTTTGGTAAAAAATTCCTTTTTCTTCAGAATAGAAAGATTATCATCAGAGATACAAAAAAATATTTAAATATAAAATTGTAGCTTATTTAATTCCCAAGAGCTTGGTTTGCAAAAATTTTCTCTACGGTAAAAATTGAGTGAGCTATTGACAATTAAAACTTGTAATAACATGCAAAAATCACCTTTACCAACCCTTTAAAAGTCACCACTTTTTGCGACTGAGGATTTCAAAAGCATTTGGTATTAATAGTTTTATAGATCTTGTAAAAACCTACAAAACTGTTTTTTAACAAACTTTCTAAGATAAAAATTAAAAAGGTTACGGTTAAAAAATCAATATATTTTTTTCAAAAAAAAAAGAAATTCAATTGGAAGCATAATAATGTAAGTTAGCTTTGCTTTTAGTCATTGGCCTTATTAATTCTTCTTTATTTATGTATTATTAATAGATTTTAAAAGTTTGACTGACTTAGAATGATTAATTTTTAAAAAACTAGAGTTAAAAGCCAATAACGACTTTTTGTAGTTTGGTAAAAAATGTCATTTTCTTCAAAATAGAAAGATTAGCATCAGATATACGAAAGAATGTTTTTATATGAAATTGTAGGTTATTTAATTCCCAAGAACTTGCTTTGAAAAATTTTTTTCTACGGCAAAAATTGAGTCAATGGTAAATGAGTATATATCGAAAAACATTGATTTTTTCTATATAAAACTAACACTTTCGATAGCGAATAAATAGAAAAGTATTAATTTTATCAAAAAAGTATAGAACATTTTTTGCTTAGAATAAATATTTTTATCAACTTTTGCAGTCAAAACATAATAAAAAATTTCCACCCATAAGATGGGGTGGTAACCGACCCCATGGTAAAAGCGCCTTTCGGTATCATATAGATTTTGATCCTTGAACTATCCACTACTTATTCTCAAATTTTCAAGCAAATCGATCCATTCTGTAAAAATTGCGAGGTGAAATGCTTCGGTTCCTGGACTATGGCGTAATAGTATACTCAAGATAAACAGCAATTATTGATAAATTTATGACGAAATTTTTACTTCCTCGAAAAACTTACTATCTTATCTACACACGTATGCATTTTATAGAAACACTTCTAAAGTTCATTTAATTAATATCAATCAATAGGTGTAGAAGTAGTTTAGATAGATCATGTCTGAAATTTCTGCCGGAAATTTGTTTTGTGATGACTGTGATGAATTACTTACAGTGAAACCTATAAAAGTTTACTCCGATGGAAAGACTAAATGTGGAAGATGTGATAAACAATGTGAAAATGTTAAAGATTCAACAGACGATTTCAAGAGGGAATTCAAATTACGTACCACCATTATCAGTGGTACTCCCATCCTTTTATTGGATGGTCAAAGATTTAGTTTAAAATGTGCGGTATGCACAGAAATATTTTTTGGTTCCGAGAGTGAATACAGAGAATGTGTTTGGGATACGCGTGCTGAGAAATCATACCACCTCATTTGTAATGGTTGCGTCAAACTTTTTAAACATGCTCTCCAACCTAATTGTGGAAGCTTAGATTACAACATACTTAAAAGTTATAAGTACGTTTGTATGTGGGGCTGCAAGAAGGTTTTCCCAAGTAAGGAGTTATTACTACATCAATGTGAAAATGAACGACTTCGTGAATGTCCATGTCCCGATTGCTCATTTATAGGAACATTAAGAAAAATAAAGCAACATTTTTTTCATTACCATAGAGACTTACTATTTTTTACTTCAAATATTGAAATACCACAGTGTACTTGTGATGTGTACTGCTATATTCCAAGTGAAGATCAATTTGTTCGACTTGAATTTTCAGGAGAAATTAATCAAAAATGGGTTAAACTTAAATATACGACAGATGTAGAGGTTAGATTTGTAATAGATAAAAATATTTTACTAGATATAAGAGTAGATAAGACTTTTAAATTGAAATCAGAATTATTTCCTTTAAAATTAAAAATTATTTCCAAACCACTACTCGATTAGTGTAATCTATTTGATTAAATTCTGTTCTGAAATTAGCATAATATCAAAGTTGAACAATAATTATTATTTTAGTTGTATCGTGTATCCTTAGAATTATCCCTGGAAGATCACACCTATTTTTTTTAACATAATCCACGTGGGTATCAAATACCCAATGACTTTTTGTGAAAAAATAAAAAAAGTAAACATTTTATGTTTTCTAGAGACTGTCTAATCACTATTGAATACACAAGAATGCTTAAATCAATCAGTTTATTTTCTCTCAAAATATTTAAACTTAGTTTAACAACAAAAATTCATTCTTAGCCAGGTATTTCAACTTCACTCATTTTGGTGACTACATTCATAATACACTTTAGCTCTATGCTCCATGCAGAACATAATAACTTATACAGTGTGTCAATTTGAAAAGTTGCCACCCCCTATAATTGGGTCCATATAGAAAATCTAAAAATATGCAAAAACACGTCAAATTTATTTGTGAGGGTGACATTTTGTAGACCAGTTTTCAACTAAATTACATCAACCCTCTAGCGGGGCGGACACAACCCCCAAAATCTTTAATGGAAAGGTGGGGTTGAGTGATATCTCATTTTGAAGTTCATTCAATTACCTTTTCAAAAATACCGCATACCTGATATTTCTGTTTAGTACTTTTGAAAAAATCTTGGACTCAATACTCTAAAAAATTTTGGAGTTCTGAACTCGATACTTAATATCTTTACGGTTTAACTAGATTTTTCCAAAAATACTTCAAAAAAATTCTCTAAATACTCCAACACTTAAAAAAAATTCAATTTCGAGCTCAATATTCCAAAAAAATTTTGGAGTTCTGAACTCGATACTTAATATATGTACGGTTTCAGTTGATTTTTCCAAAAGTACTGAATGGAAATATAACGTATGTGGTATTTTTGAAAAGGTAATCGAACGATCTTTAAAATGAGGTATCACTCAACTTCCCTTTTCATTAAAGATTTTGAGGGTTGTGTCCGCCCCCGCTAGAGGGTTAATGTAATTTAGTTAAAAACTCGTGTACAAAATGTACCCCTCACAAATAAATTGGAAGTGTTTTTGTATATTTTTAGATTTTCTGTAGGGACCAAATTATAGGGGATGGCAACTTTTCAAATTGACACCCTATATGCATTAAGTGAGTAATTAAGTGCGTAATGAAGTTATAGGCATTAAGTGCAAATTTTTTTAAATAGCGTGTTTATCGGATTGAATTCGTATGTATCTTGTTTTAGTTTCATGTCAGCTACCATATTTTTATGTTTCAACAATTTTTTGTTTAATTTTGGACCTTGTTAGAAGGGGAAATTTCTCCATTTTCCCTCCCCGTTGATCTGCCACTGAGTGAAATTAAGTATACTGCAGCAAATAAAAAATGATATGAGTCATAAGCGTGATCACTTACTTAAGAGCCCGTTCACATGATTGCCGTTTAACGCGCGTTTTAGTAACGCATGTTTACAACTACATATAGTGCAGTCACTGAAGGTGGATATGAGCTATTACCTCCGATTTCGTTGAACCTCCATCGATTTGCATGAAAATAGGTGAGTGATTAGAGGATATCTCAAGGAACAAAGGTGACATGGTGCCAACTTGCGCTTTTACCCTGGGGCTGGATGCCACCCCTCCTCGGGGGTGAAAATTATTTTATTAAAAATAACCCCACAATTCGATAGAGGGACAAATTATAAGCAAAATTTGTTATATAAATTTATTAAAATAAATCAAAACTTTTTGAGTTATTAAAGATCAAAGATTTTAATTTTTCGTGAGAAAAATGTATGTTTTTAACCGATTTTTCATAAATAACTCAAAAACTATAAGTTTTTGCAAAAAAGTTATTATTATCAAAATTGAGGCTAATAAAAAATTAAATAAACCCCTTACTAGAAAAACCTTTCAATGTTAACTAAGAGTGAGTTATAGGTAGTTGAATCTATATTTCTTTCGTCGAGTACCCAAATCTAAGTATTCAAGCTTAAATACCGGGAAAATGATGTATTTATAAATAAACTTATTAAACATTTGTAAAAGTTCATAGAAATATTTATCAAATAATCCCTCGAACAAGTTGATAGCATTAAAATATATGTACCAAAAATGTCTCAAAATGAATCTTTTAAAAATTGTTCCAAAAAATGTTATTGTTTTTTTGTAAATATTAATTTTTAAGACGTAAGTTTCACCTAAAAACTAATTGAAATTTGATTCCAAGAGCTATAGAGTTTGCTAGAGCAAACGTCAAAATTAGTCTTTTAAACCTCTTACTTTTTTAAAAATAAAAGGTTAAATGGCCCCGGTTACATGGTTCTCGCAGCAAAATTGAAATATTAATCGTTTCTATCTCGGTTATTTTTTACTCTACGGAAACAGTAAAATGGATAAAGTATTTGGAACAGAAAAAACTAAAATTTAGTTATATATGATTTTTTACGTATATTGTGTATTTTTGGAGTTATTATCAAAAGAAAATGAAAAGTATGATAATTTTAAAAATTCTGATTTTTTAAATTATATCTTTCTTTTCAAAAATATGGATTCTAAACCAGTCAAAATTGTTGAAATCATTAACTATGTTAACCTAAAGAAATTCTTGTGAGGATTACTACAAATTTAATTTTTGTGGAAATGGCGTATGTTTTATTTTTCACTTTTTCCTAAAAAAATCGAAAGGGTTCTCTTATTTTCATCATAACTTGCTTAATTTTGATGCCGTTAACTTCTATTGGAGCTCATTTGATTTATTCCGAAGTACTTTGACAAGTTCTTAACAAGTATATTATATAAAATGCATCGTTTTCCCGGTATGTAAGCTTGAATACTTAGATTTGAGTACTCGTCGAAAAAAATATACATTCAATTACCCATAACTCACTTTGAAATAACATTAGTTTAGTTCTTTAAGTGGGGAGTGTATTGAATTTTTTATTATCTTTCATTTTGGTAATAAAATCTTTTTTACAAAAGGTTATAGTTTTTGAGTAATACGTGAAAAACAGCTTTAAAACATGCATTTTTTTTAAGAAAAAATAAAATCTTTGATATTTAATAACTCAAAAAGTATTGATTTATGTTAATAACTTTTTATAACAAATTTTGCTTAGAAGTTGCCCCGCTATCGATTTCTGGTATTATTAAAAAAAATTCACCCCCGAGAAGGGGTGGCATCCACCCCCAGGGTAAAAGCGCAAGTTGGCATCATATCACCTTTGCTCCTTGAAGTATCTTCTAACTACTCACCAATTTTTATGAAAATCGATCAAGGTTCAACGAAATCGGAGGTGAAAACCTTCAGTGATTCCACTAATAATATATTTTTCCACCTACCTTTACCGAAAGTATACTTTTCCGGACCTGATTGTAGGGAGCAAAGTTGTACTTTTCCTCCCTAGGGAGGAAAATATTTTTCCTCCCTAGGAAGGAAAGGTAAAAGTGACGTCATGGTATTTCATTCATGAAATATAACTTATTGACACAATACCTATTTTCTATTACGTCTATACATTATCTATACGTCTATACGTTATCTATACATTTTAACGTTTATTTAAAAACACTCTGTATTTTGCAGAATGGTAAAAAACAGTAAATTGTTATTCTGATTTAACAATGTTTACATTAATAATTTGACTTATATTTGACAGTTAACAGTTATATTGTACTACTTGTTAGTTTTAGTTCTAATAAATTTTGTTGGTTAGTTACATAAATAAATTAAATAAAAATGAAAAAATGACTTGTTATTTGAGGAAGGTGGAAAAACCATATGTATAACATGGGAGTAAAGTGCCTTTTCCTCCCTTGAATGATTACTGCCCTCCGCTACGCGTCGGGCAGTAAACTTCATTCTCGGGAGGAAAAGTAGCACTTTCCTCCCTTGTTATACAAATAGCTATTACATGACCGTTGAAACGCGCCGCTGCATCAGCGCCCGACTATTGTAAAAGCGCGTCAGCTCACGCTTTGAGATCATTGGTTTTCTGTGATACCGTTCAGATGACCGCGCGCTTTTGATGCAGTTAGATGTATTTAGGGTTGTAAATAACATTAAATATTTTTGTATAATAAAAAATAACCTATAATATTTTATTTGTTACCTATAATAATATCCTACGTAACAGATCCTAACTAACAGATAAAAATTAAAATAAGGTCATTGCAAAGGGTAAAAAGTTGGATTAAATTATTTTGTCATTCAAAGAATACCATAATCATCTTACAATATGGAAGAGCAATTAGAAATAGCTATTTTAGGAATTGTTACTTTTGTATATTATAAGTATAAAATGGGAAATTTATGGACCGTGTATTATTAGGAAATAGTAGTTGATATCCAGTCCTCATCTACTTAATGACACCATTCAAAAAATAATAACAGCTTGTTCAGTTTTACATAATAGTGCAGCAGTTAATACGGTAGAGTGAAACCGGTAGAAGAATAGAGAAACAGCGGTGAAGAAAGCAATGAGAAACTAGCACACTGTCCCCCTCGTTATAGACTAAGAGCCGATATAGGTGAAATTTGCTAATCATTTTAGGCACGATAAGAGCCTATAACTTAAATTGGCGATGTTAGGTCGCAATGACGACCTCTCGTGGATTTCGGCGGAACTAAAATTAAGTCCTTTTTCTTTATATTACCCTGCTATAATGGGGGTTTTTATTGTCAAATCCTCTATGTTAAAATCGTTGTCAGTATTTTCGAAAATCAATAAAGTGAAAAATTTAGTAGTCCCATCGATTAATCTACCAGTGGCGGCCGGTCAGGGTCGGCAGGGTCGGCAGTGCCGACCCACACATTTATATAGATAGATTTTTTTTAATATTTGTATCTGTGAAGTAAAAAAAATCTGTCAGATAATACAGACTAAATTTTATTCATGGTTTTTAAAAGGATTTGATCAATGCGAGCGTTAAGTGATCCCTGCGCATAACAGACTTCTCAAAAAATGAATGATCCGAGCCATTCATCTGACTTTTCGGCTAGCCATACCCAACGCATCCGCAGCTGACGATTTACACGTAAAACTCAACGAAATAACAAGTCGATGAGCAAGCGAACATACATTCTCTCTGTAGGCAGGTACGGCATATTTAAATCTGCCGTTCGGTAGTGCATCGCCAGATCGCATCGGCAGAATCGGCAGAACGTCGTTTAATTGATATAGTAATTTTTTTAAGTTGTCAGAAATTATCATTTAGTGGACATGATGGATCGAAGCATTTGTTAAAAATCAAAGTAATTATAGAGAAAATAATAAAATTGTTTTATTCATAGAAATATTTACTTTCTGATTCGAGTGTATTCGTAATACAGAATGAACTAATACATATTAATCAAATAGTTACATTTTGAATAACGTTATTGAATCTGAGATTAAGAAAACCATTTGCTTTTAGCTGGAAGTAGATGAAACTTCTGATTATCATGTCATTCACAATTATCAATTATTGTTGTTCAATACGCGTTACGTCGTTACGTGGTAATATTTATGAGAGGTTTTTAGGTTTTAGAAACGTGAGTAAAAGCAATAAGGCAGAATATATTTTTGATGTTTTAAAGAAATTTTTTTAAATTTTTTGATATCAAAAATAAATTGGTAGGGCAAACTGGCGCAATCTTATGACGGCGTTGCTGTGATGTGTGGTGAATTGCATGGTCTCCAGGCAAAAGTTAAAACTACATATTGCATCACAAGCTTTATTTACTCACTATTATGCGCATATAATGAATTTAGTTTTGCATGATACGTGTAAAAAAATAAAGAATATCGTCTTTTCTTGCCAGTTTAGCTCACCTAGACGGATTACTGCTTTAGAACAAATTTGTTTCGAAAAAAAAGCGAACCGTTTGTCAGACGCGATGAAATTTTAAATCTCGGTTAGTTTTATCTAAGCAGATTATCTCTGGTAGTTTTAGTATCTGTAGCAGATTTTCATGAACAGCCTTTGGAAGTTTTTGATTTTATTATCGAAGGTGACGGTTTTGAAATTGGCGATACCTCGATCCGTGAAGCAATCGATTTGAGAACTTTCTTTTAAATTTAAATTCTTTTAAATATTTTTAAGACAGAGTTTGCCCAAGATATTCATTATTTTTCAAAATCAGTCAACTGATATTATTTATTCAGAAAATAGAATACGAAAGCTGGTGCAAAATCTCAAAGATTTTCGTAATGATAGTAGTTTCCAATATATACGCAGTGACATTTTGGGACTCGCTTGATATTTCCGAACCATTCCAAAAAAGACAACAACATGATACATATCTCGAAAAACGAATAGGTATATCTTGAAATTTTGGATACCTACTAATATATGCAAATAGATATTCGTTTTTCGAATTTTGAAGATTTGCAAATTTTTGACCTCTTTGACGATTCAAAATTTAAAAGTTACCTTCGCCAAAGAATTTCCAAGATATTTATTATAACAAGTTAGGTACTTAAAAATTATGCCGATCCAAATATTTTCAGACAGTGGGATAAGTTACAAAATATGTATGTATAATTCTATGTAGTAAGTACTTCAATTCATTATAACAAACTGTTCATCAATTATCTTATCACCACTACCACCAATTTCTGCCTCAAATAAACGGGATTTATCTTGTCTCAAAAGAATCAACACGTATGGTCGAAACACCATCAAACAAGAGAGAATGTCAAGTACATCAAATAAAAAAAAACAACAAAATCTCCTATGATGATTTAAGCCTTTTAGTTTGATGGTATACCTATATGAGGCGACAAACCAAGGCCACGAGCCGCCACTGTAATCTACCAACATCAGTAGAATCAAAAAGAACGTGTTCCTTCTAAATTTACTCCAAATATTCTGCAACACAACATACAAATAAGAACACTTTTGATAAAAGGTTTGTAAGCGTTTAATTAAATTTTTTTTATATTAAAATTTATTAATTATATTGATTTTCGAAAATACTGACAACGATTTGACATTAAAACCCCCATTATAGCAGGGCAATAAAAAGAAAAAGGCCTCAATTTTAGTTCCGCCGAAATCCACGAGAGGTCGTCATTGTGACCACATCGCCAATAGTAGAACCTAAAAGAAAACATATGAACAATGTGCCGTTACTTTTTAGTGGCACATGCGTCGACAGTGACGCATCAAACTGTCCACGGGACATCCACGGTGTATGGACGGGATAAATAAATTAAAATGTACCCGCTTTTCCTCCCATAATTCAATATTTTTCATTTTTTTAAGTGCTATGTGATAAAAAAATAAGACTCTGCGAAATTTCAATCCACCGCTCCCTTACCCCTTCCCCCACCATCAAAAATGTAATTTTTGCTTTTTATTTTTTCTGGGCGACATGCAATCAATTTTAAAATTTTAAAAATTCTCACGCATAGTTGAGCCCTATTGGATGCATACGCATTGGAAAAGGCACAAAATGTCGCCTGTCAAAATTTTCAATGTGTTTTAAATGTATTCATTTTTCCGAATCCTTAGAAAACTAATAAGTATTTTTGAAAAATTTAAATACAGAATGAAAGATTACGTTATTACAGAGGGCCGAGAGTCCCTTAGAATAAATGAAAAGATTCTTTTGAATGAAATATTTGCAATTAAAAATCATACTAAATTTTATCTTTTATTTTCACCCCTGTACCTTATTAAAATAAACATTATAGAAGTTTTCAGGGACTTTAGGCCCTCAGTAATAATGTAGTCTTTCATTCTGCTTTTAAATTTTTAAAAAATATTTCTCAGATTCGAGAAAAATTATTACATTTAAAAGACATTGAAAATTTTTGACAGGCGACATTTTGCGCCTTTTCCCTTAACCTTTCCGTGGCCGTGCGGGGCATCTTAGGTACCCCAGATGCAGTTTTGTCTTTTTAACTTTTCAAAATATTTTTATTTTTTTATTCCTCCAGGTAATCTTAGAAAATATATTGCTAGATCGTTTTTTTATAAAAATTATCAAATATAATTTAAATTTTATTCTAAAATTGAAACTAACTCCTCGGGGCACACAGTGCCAGAAACCCCTGCCAGAGACATTCAACAATATATACAAGTCGAAGATGCAGCTTTTGTGCCAGGGCACGTGATAGAAAGACTAAAATAGCATGTAGTAAATGCAGAAAACCCATTTGCACCATACATCGAGAAGAAAGTAAAACATTTTTTCGTACTTTCGGGCCTAAAGTGACAACTTCACTCCCTTGTGACAGGTACTAAAGTGTCACATTTAATCCCTCCGGGATTAAATATTGACGAAACTCCCGGAACGATTAAATCACAAACAAACGAATTTAAGGGATATTTTATTGAAAAATATAATTAATTAGAATGGTAATTAACGTTAATATTCAAATTAATATTGTGACAGTTCGTCATATTGACCAGTCTTTCCTGGGTTAATGCAGCAGGTAACTGACGAGTAACAGATATGTCCTTTTCATATTGAACTGGTGTTTGTTTCGAAGATCCTGCGGAAACAGGAAGCGAGAATGAGGACTGTGGCATAACTATAGTGGACGAATTGGCGACTTGACCAAATATTTTATCTGAAATTTTTTGTTTATTTTTAATAGACGATTCAATATATCCCTCGGCCACGTTGGAGGATTTCCATCCTCCATGTCTCTTCAGCACGTCTATTGTTGCTCCCGAATCAGCTAACAAAGACGCAGATGTGCGTCTAAAACAATGTCCCGTATAAGACGTCGCATTTTCTAATTTCAAGAAAGCTGCTATTTGCCGTGGAATTGTACCAAACATGTTTTTTCCTACTACTCGCGTAGTACATTCTTTGTTGATGTATTGAACAAAAAATTTTGAATGAGTTGTCCCTGTCTTTCGCAATGCCACATATTTCCGAAAAATCGCCACAAAACTGATGGCACTGTTTTCTGAATTTTTGATCACAAAATTTCGGTCAATTTTATTTTTGGTGTTTCTAATCGCAATTAGGAAGGAATCGCCCAAATCTCTCACATCGTCGATTTCTAAATCAACCAACTCTTTTCCACGACAAGCTCCCGCAACGCCCAAAATAAGTGCAACCTACAAAAAAATTGATTTCTTAAAATTTCTGAATATAAACAAATTTCCAAATTTACCTTAAGCATTAAATATTTATCATCCGGAGCCTCCCGTAAGAACTGATCTACCTGCTCAGACGTGAGAATTCTTGACTTCTTTGGCTTAAATCCCTCATTTCTTCTCTTCAAAAAAGCTAATAATTTTGGAAATTTACTTATATCAATATCTTCTCTAATGTTAATAACCGATTTCAGCATTGAGTAATGTGCCCAGAGAGTTGAGGCACAAACCGCTTTTGATTTATCATCGAAGTAGACTAACAGCGCATTTTCAGTAGGTTGTCTCACATTTTTTAAGCGGCACCACTTTTTAAAAGCATCGTACTGCTGCTCGTATAGTTTTCTAGATTTCGGTGGTAACAATTCTTCACCTACTTCGGCTGCTCTTTTATCAATATCAGATACACCTTCTTCACTCATGATACCAATAATTATCAATAACAATGTTTCTTTACAATGACACTAGTAATGACAATGTTTCTAAATTATAACTGTCACAACGCAATGTTACTATGGTAACTTATTTTAAAGACAGTTTATTAAATGAGTTGAAGAGAGAAAAAACTGATTGAAATTATTGAAATAATTAATAAAATCATACCGGAAGTACGAAAAGTATCGTATATACCTTGCGACTGAAGTACATTTAATCCTTCAGGTAAATTATGGCCCTCCCTGCGGTCGGGCCATAAACTTTACCTTCAGGATTAAATGTACTACTTCAGTCCCGCGGTATATAATGTACTATTTCGCCTTGACTGTAAAAATTATGAATTAGATAAAATTGTAATTACAGGTAAAAATAAAAAAAACGTAAATCTTTTTGATAATAAAAACAAATTATTTCAGTTACTAGTGCTTTATTATATAACTTTCCAAACAATAATGTAAAATTTAAATGAATTATTAAAGTATTTTAGTGGGGTAACATAGTTACCCCGCACGGCCTGCAGCGTAAGTTTTTATAGCACGGTTCCGGAAAGGTTAACAAAACATGTCTATTTTTGTGGTCTTCAACAAAACATAAAATTGTGGCTTATTCCCATAAAAAATAGAAATTAAAAAAAAATAAAAAAAATCGTTTCAAAATTTTTTTCGAACAAGAACAGTTTTTGGTTAGTTTAATCGTTTAATTAATTTAAAAAATTCAAAGACTTAATCGACTAAATTGATATTGAGTAAAGGAAATCGACTTTAGTAAAACCTGAGAAGCAAAGAGTAACCTCATCTCAATCTCTGGGTAGTTCGCAATTCATTTCTGAGCGAAAACGGAAAGCCAAACTGAAATCGAGTACAACAAAGAACAGACATAATGAGAAATTTCAACAAGTCTAATTTAAAACGAGACACGTTTATTTCGTGCCTCGTCCTAAACGCAAGAAGCAATTAATTCACTTTTAAAGTTAATTTATTTGTATACACAAGTCTCCGAGAGCGGTACCTAATCACCTTAATTAAAATGCTCTCTTTACCACAGCGGCGCACCAGAATCTTTGCTGAACGGGATATTTTAATTACAGTTGAGGGTCTTCACCCGCGCGACATTCAGCCCTATTCTGTAACTTTTAACAAATCGAATAGTAATGATCAAGTCGAATCTAATTGGCATTCCGAAACTCACATCGTAATCAGTGTAAATCGAAACGCCAACTTCTATTTGACGCGCTCAGGAGGAAGAGGCAACACCGCACTGCAAAGTGAAATTAAGTGTTCTGTGCGAAGAATTCATCAAAAAAAGAAGAAATTTTGGTTTGTTTTAGATGGTTTTGGTTAAGACTGACAAATTCAACAAAACAAGAATATAAAATGGCAAGGAGAACACCGATTGGGAACACTAAGGCTACGGCTCCACAGGCGACAAATTTACGCTAGCAGTAGCCGTAAAACGAACTTAAGGTTCCGCGGAACGGAATAGGAATAGCCGAACTGAACCGACTATAGGACTTGTGCGTAGTCGGTTCAGTTCGGCTATTCCTATTCCGTTCCGCGGAACCTAAGTTCGTTTTACGGCTCCTGCTAGCGTAAATTTGTCGCCCGTGGAGCCGTAGCCTAACACCAAAGGAAAAACATCTGCTGAGCGTTTAAATTACTTAGTAGACTTTATCACTGAACATAAAATATTATTGCACGGTAAAAGTAAGTTTTTTCCCGGAATGGGACGTTTCATCGCCGCTGGTTCATCGCTGCCTTTTCGATGCCGCCGATTCATCGCCAGTCCATTTCATCGCCGTCGGTTTCATCGCCGTCTGTTTTATCGCCAGTTAGTCAGTTGATTTTGTATTATGGGAGATGACACGATACGACGTTAAATTATGGATTTTTCTTTGAAACACACTAAGCTTTGTTTTTAAACCAAGAGGAGTAAACTAAAAAGACAGATTCACACCCAAGAAAGTCACTAGAAATATCACTAAATACATCTTCTTTTTTGGTTGATCATATCGATCTTCGATGGTAATCCATAAATATTATATTATACTAACACATCGCTAGAGAGTTCTAAAGACAAATGTTATTTATATAAAAACAGACTAAAAATCTAAAAATTAAAGGAATAACGCAGAAAATACAAAAAATCGGTGATATAACTTAATTAACCTACCAAATGCCAAAACTGTCAAAATTTTATAAATGTCATTATAGTGTCAACATTTAATAACAGTGGAGTAAACTTGCCTGAGGTTGGACCAATTACGGCGCGGGAAATGATTCAAATTTCCCGCGCCGTAAAGATTGTTTGTAATTCTCTATTCGCGCTATCAAAAATTATGAAATTGTATAATGTAAAGGAAAAATACGGCACAAAACAGTTGGTTTCTAATTTATTCAGGTGATAATTTTTTAATGATTTTAATTTCCAATTGTGTAGTAAGATTTTTCATCGCGTGTTTAATTCTGTCCAATCAGATTATTATTACAGTGGTAATTTTCTACTGTACATTATTACAGTGGGAATATATTTAAGTAAACCCGTTTCTTAGTTTTAACAACTGTCACATTTAAGAAAATATTCCATAATAAACTTTTATTTCTGCATCTAATGTCAAATTGTCACCAGGAGAACACAAATCGGCAATTTTAAGCGCTCCCAACTTTAAGCGACTGTTTGCCGAACTCCCGCTTCGCGTCGTTCGGCAAACTGCAGTTGCGTGCGGAAAAGAATGACTTTCTGCACTTGTTAGGAAAATAACTATTACAATCGATTACATATTTTATGTCTCTATGTTTTTTAGCAGAGTTAAAATCCGTTTGAATATTATGAAAACTTAATTAAGTATAAATTGGATTTTTTGTCAGGGCTGAAGCTTTAATTACACAACCTGACGATTTAGATCGTCCATTTAGTCTAAAACTGCTACAAGGTTATAAATAGTTCGAAACACAGTGTAAGTTTCTCGGGCTGATTTAATTGAACAATAATTTAAGGAGTTACAAATGGCGTAAGGGAATCATACTAGATAGTCCATATCCTCGGTTGGGCGCTAAAATAAACAGCGCCAGCGAATTGTAATAGTCAAAGTTGGCCGCAGTTACTTTATCAAGTAGGCTGCTAGATAGAACTCACGACTCTATCTACTATTTTGCGGTAGTTGCACAAGAACAGGGGCGTCGCATAGGAAAAGAACTTTTACTTCCTAAATTGATTGAGTTTTAAAGAAAAAACTAGTATATTTATTGTAAAGACTGATGTACTTTTTGTACACACTTATGACAACTGAATGAATGGGAAAAGAAAAGTACTTTTGAAGTGTGTAAAATTTATTAGTTCCTAGCTGTGCGCTTTTGGCTTACACATCCATCTTCAGAGCTGTGGTCAAAAAAATCACTATAAAGAGAGGCATCTCATTTTTTGTAATGAAAAAAATAGTTCAAAAAATTCCTTAAGTAGTTTTCGCAAAACTTGTTGGAGGATGAATTGTTATATTTAAAAATTTTTAAAAATGTTAAAAAACATCAATAATAGCAAATGGGACTTTTCACAAAAACACATTAATATTTTCGATCATAGTAGGGTTCAAGAGCCCACCATCTTAAGCAGAGGCAACTGACAGAATAACATTTATTGTGGTCTATGGTTTGATTCTTGAACCATAATATTATATGTTTTACTAGAGCCACCTGGGCATTTTTATTTACTATGTATTCGACGTTCTGGCAGGATATCCATGCTTTTTTCAAAAAATATTACTGACTAAAAACAATTTATCAAAGGACATGATACAATTTAAGAACATTGACTTACAAGCATGTGGTTGCGAATAAATACACAAATCGACGTCACAATTATTAAAACCATGTTAAAATATAGGAACAGACCCACTAAGTCATAACGTTTAAAATACAGTGCGCTGGAATAAGTGTTCCCCCCCCCCCTCATTAACTTATTTATTTTTAGGACATAAGCAAAACGCTCGGATAGGTCGATTTTTAAAATAATCATTTTCGGGACTTTCGACCCTCGATATTACTGTAATATATCATTCTGCGTTTATATTTTTCAAAAATACTTATCAGTTTTCTCAGGATTCGAAAAAGATGATGCATTTAAAAAGAGTTCGACCGAAATTTTGCACCTACGCCCTCAAAAAGGATTAAAGTATTATAAATTTTTATAATCAGTATTTCAAAAGCTTTTAAGTGAGGTGTCACATGATGTACTTTCCCATTTAAAAAAATCAAAGTTATGCCTGTCGCCTGAAGAGAAATCGCGTAAAGTTCGAAACATTGATGCTATAATATACTATGGTTATTTTAAAATCGACCTGTCCCAGCGTTTTGCTTATGTGCTAAAAATTAATAAATTATTAAGTGGGTAACACTTATTCCAGTGCATGTCAAAATTAGTGTGGCGTTTTATTGATGTTAAAATACTAAATTGAAATATATTTTGTTTAAATTTTTGACATCTTTTTTATCATTTATTGCGTTATTTTTTATTTCTATAAGGTCAAGTAGCTCCCTCTTTTTTCTGTTGTGTTGACTTTTTAGGATTTTAGTTTGGTCAAAATAAAAATGTTTCTTTTCGTTTTCATGTTTTGTAAGGGCTATTGAGTTTTTTTTTGTCACATTCTCACATGGCCCTTTCACATGGTACACTTCGCGTCATATAAAACTGGTACACTTTTTTTTCCCAATGTAAACCTGTGTTCAGACTGACAATTATTGTTCGCGAATCACTTCGTTGTTGCCATCACAGATACCGGAATTGCACTAAATCTAAATACAAAAAAATAACGTTTAAAATGTATATTTCGAATTCGAATTGTAATACATAATATATTTAAATTACACACTTGTTCACTGTAAAAGTTATTCATTTTGTATTAATTTCAAATTAATTTTTTAATTTTTCCAGTGTGTTTTATTTATTCTACACAACTTAATGCAGTTTTGTCCTACAATTTACGAGAAACCAATCACACCTCTCGATTTGACATTAACAATAATAATTTAAAGTCATGTCAGATTTATTACTATCATTATTTTTGAATTGGAATATTTTCATAAATTAAAATAAAACACGAATCAATGTATGGATACTTAATTGAGATGACGGAAAATGACAATTGTTTTAGTACCTATATTAAAAAATGCGGTCTGTCGCACATCACCGTTTTTACCTAGTTTGATATAATATTTTCGTTGAACTGGCAACGTTGCCCTAGAAATGGGAATGACACTTGTGACAAGATCAACTTACACAACTTGAAAAACACGATTTTCGGTTATAAGAGTTGTACCAGTTTTTTTTGACGCGAAGTGTACCATACACATGGCAGGAAGGCATGGAATGTGTGATATGGAAATTAAAGGAATAATATGAGCAATGGGGGCTCAAGATAAAGATGTAAACACTGAACACTTTAGAAGAAGAAACTATATTAAGAGGTGTAAGTATTTTATCTATTTAGGCACAATGACAAGCCGAGATGATACTTATATGAAAGACATAGACATGAGAATAACACGAGAAAAATAAGCCACCACGAAAGCACTCCATGGAGTGGTATGGAACAACACTCTAACCGAAAAAAAAAACAAAAAAAGTATCTTTCAGAGCACAGTGCTGAATATTAACCTATATGAAGTGGAAGTACAGCCAATGACCAATCACTAGAATAAGAACAAAGGAAATATGGAATAGATTAGAAGTAAAATACTCAATTACAAGGAAGTTAGAAAACAGAGCCCTGTAGTGGAGCAGCCATGTACAAATAATCTCTCCTGTCGTTTCCCCATTACTGAGGATCGTGATTTCTTCCAATATTCCTAACAATGTTTCTCCATTGGTCTCTATCTTCAGCTGCTCTAAGGGCTTCGCAGAATGAGTTTCCAGCTGAATGCTTTATTTGGTCAGACCATCTAGTTGGTGATCGTCCTCTTGGTCTTCTCCCCGGAACGTTTCCAGAAACGATTAATCTCTCTAAACTGTCGTCACCTCTGCGAACCACGTGACCAAAGAATTGCAGAATTCGTTGCAGACATATTGTGGACAGCCTTTTTTTAATATTGAGTTGGTTTATAATAAAAACGTTTGTCCTATGAGCTGTCCAAGGTATGCGTAGTATTCTTCTCCAGCACCACATCTCAAAGGCATCAATTTTTTGGCGCTCGCATGCGCGAAGAGTCCAAGTCTCTGCTCCGTATAGGGCATTCACCAGTCTCATCTTGATATTTTGAGAGAGAGATCTGTCTTTCCAAAGTTTAGTTAGGCGACTCATCGCATTTTTTGCCATACCAATACGTCTCCGAACTTCTGCTTCACAGTCACCATCGTTAGTTATACTAGACCCGAGATAGACAAAGGTGTTTACTATCTGGTATTCCTGTAATATGTTAGTCAGTTGAATAGTGTCAAATCTGTCGACCACCATTATTTATGTCTTAGCTTTATTGATTTTCAGACCAACCTTATTGCTTTCGTACTCAACTTTTCGCAGATCAAACATTTCTTGCTCATTTGCTGCTATAAGTGTAGTGTCATCAGCAAATCTTAAATTGGAGATTTTTCTACCAGCTACTGTTACTCCACCGGCCCATCCTTCTAAAACCATCCTCATGACATGTTCACCATAAATGTTAAATAAGTCAGGTGACAACACGCATCCTTGTCTAACACCTCTCTCGGTCTTGAATTGGTTTGAGAACTTCTGATCTAGTCGTACTGTCGCTATATTAGAATGGTACATATTTTTAATAAGTGTCACCAGGTGCATTGGTGCGCCCATTTCTATTAAAATTGACCACAGATTTATCCAGCTTACACAATCAAATGCCTTTTGGTAGTCAACGAAGCATATAATCATAGGTACTTGAAATTCTCTAGACTTTTCAATGAGTTGTCTCAGGTTCAGGATTTATTCCCTTGTACCTTTACCCTTTACAAACCCCGCTTGTTCCTGAGGTATTTGGTAATGTAGCTAGGTTTTTAATCTGTTTTTGATGATATGCAACAAGATTTTACTAGCATGTGTTATTAGTGACAGTGTGCGGTAGTTTTCACATCTGGTAGTAGTTCCTTTTTTGTGTAGTGGGATATAAATTGAGGTACACCAATCAGATGGCCATTTACCTGAATTCCAAATAGCGACACAGATAGAATGGATGATATGTAATCCTTTGTCACCTAGTAACTGTAGTATTTCACATGGTATTGAATCAATGCCTGGGGATTTATTTCTCTTTAGTGATTTAATTGCATCTTTGACTTCAGCGAGTAAGACAGTAGGTTCTCTAGGGTAGTCAGAAGGCCACTGGTTTTCTGCTGATACCTCGTTATTTTTATATAGCTAGCCACAGTAGTTTCGCCATGTTTCCAATATTTCATCAGCATCGGACTTTAAATTACCTTCCTTATCTATTACAGACCACGTTTGAGATTTAAATTCTCTGGTAAGGAGTTTGATCTTCTGGAATAAGTCCCTCGGTTCATTTCGACAGCCATGTTCCTCTATCTCTCTGCATATTTGAGAGATGTAATCAGCTTTATCTTTGCGGCACTGTTTTCTGATTTCTCTCGATAACGCTCTGTATTCATCGTTTGTTCCGTATCTAGTTTTATGTTTATTTCTGCGTTGAATCACAGTCCACGTATTATCGGATATCCATGGCTTACGGCCAGTGGAAACCGCTGCCTCACAGTCTTTTGCAGCCTCGATTACCTTATCTTTGAGATAGATCCAAGTGCTCTCAGGCTCACTATCTACTTGGTCTAAAGAAAGAGCATCTTCTAGGTTTTGTTGGAAGTCATTGATTTTTGATGGACTTAGAGACATGACTTTTCTTTGGGGTGTTCTTTTGGGGACTTTGAAACGAAGTCGAACGTTCAATACCAGGAGTTGATGATCGCTTCCACAGTCTGCGCCAGGAAATGTTTTACAGTTGATGGACGACGACTTCCATCTTGATCTTATTAGGATGTAGTCTATTTGATTCCTTGTTCGTCCATCTGGGCTGCGCCATGTGTATAATCTCCGTGGATGATGTTGATATAACGTGCTTGTAATTGTAAGATGTTGTTCTACACAGAACTCCACTAGACGGTCGCCATTCTCATTTCTCTGTCCCAGTCCATTTTTGCCCAGCACTCCTTCAATATTTTCATTAGATGACCCCACTTTGGCGTACAAATAATGCCAAAGCACAAATGGCCGAAAAGAATATTGGACTAGGACCTGTCGGAAAGAAGACGGAGAGGGAGACCTGCTATGAGATAGAACACGTACATAGAAAATGCTGCGATACATAGAGATCTCAGAAATGGGGGCTAGGAAAGTAGAGTGGAGGATGAAACCCCGAAGAAAAAGAAGAATAAAAAGAATGTGTGTGTACTTTGTACGCACGTAAGAAGTTATACTTCTATTATATGATTTCAACGAAATTAATATACTTCAAACAGTTTATTTATATTTTATTTAAATATTAAACTAATTTTAATACTTACTACTTTTCAAAATTTTTTATTAAAACAGTACCAAAAATTAAAAAAAAAGAATAAAACACACACAAACACATTGAAAAATGTCACAAATGATTTCTGAACAATAATTGTCGGAAAAAATTTTAACTAAATACGTATTTTCTGAAAAAAAAATATATAATAAATATACTTACAATCATAAAATGTATAAAAAAAAACAAAAAAATAAAATTTTCTATTGGGGTTCGAACCCGCTTATGTTTGCGCAGTTAGTATTGGAATTCATTCATCTTACACTTCTACCCACGGAGACACCTGCATCATGTGGGAAGATCGACGAACTAAACGGTTTAATCTTTTGACAGTTCTGAATTTAACCAAATTATTTTGATTTTTGTAGAATATTGAAATATTAAAATACAACAAAACATAGAGTAAGAAAACAATATATTATTAGGTGAATATTGACAGAAGTTATGATGATAATCAAATTATGTAAATCAAAGCATTACATGCTATTTTGGTAGATTAATTTTAAATTTTCCAAATAGGTAGGTACCTATGTAATTTTTTATTAGGATACTGAAACATTTACAATTATGTACCTGTCGCTTTTAAAACTATTTAAAAGTCACTGCAATTATAAACTTGCTTTTTCTCTGCCATCACAACAATAAAAACTAATATACACAACATTTATTTATCCATAATCTCCAACAATTATTGACAGATGATTTTAACACCCAATGAGATCCCGTATAAGGTTTGAGCGACTAATACCATACTGTCGGTGTGCGCATGCGCCCGGGAAAATAAAAATTCACCCTCGTGCCTAAAGAAGTATAACTTCAAAAAGAAAAAGAACAGTCAACTAGTCGATTAAGTGATAATACTGTAACGTTTGACCAGAATATGAGACAAGTCGAGCTTACCGTTCAAAACCTATGATGAATAGAAATTTCATTCAAAATTCACAACACACGCTGTATATTATTAGAGAATGGGAGCAGACACTTTTTAATGGTCATTTTAATTTTTTATAGGAGTCTCCATACGAGGTAGGAATTATATAGTTTCTCATGACTCACCCTGTATAATTCCCCAAAATTTTAATTCCTTTAAAGCGGTCAAATTATTGACAGTTTTATTGACTGTTATTGAAAAATTCTGCTCTATAGTTTATTCGCATACCACCTGCACTAGATATAAACATTAGTTGACAGCGATATCGTCGTCAGCGACGAACGAGGTGGCTATTTGGTTTAGGTTTTGAATATTTTTGGATAACAGTTACTTGTATTATCGTGTAATTGATTGATTAATTTAATTAATAGGATTATTTTTTCACTATCTATGTATTCAGTGATTACAATAATTTATGTACTATACAATTAAAACTAATAATCGAGAAAAGAGAAAAAGTGATAAAGTGATGTTAATAATATATACTGTTACTATGGAACGAGTAGGTACATTTTGAACACCTTTAACAAAAATAAAATCGTTGTTTACATGCACTGCATGCCTTATTTAAATTTAGTATAGTTGGATTTTTGATAATGATAATTAATTAATATTCTTTTGGTATATTAATATCAGTTACACAGTTCCGTAGATTCAGATTGAAAGTTTGATTACATTTTCTAAAAATTTCAAACAAAGAACTAGGGAAACTTTATTTCCAACACCGGCTCAATTTTGCATCTTAACCGAACTGAAAGAATGGGTAAAAGCAAGGAAAATATATATGTAGCTCAGAGAAGACTGTGGGAATTAAAAATCTGTTGTTTTTCCGAGAAAGACAAAACATCGGGTGCCGCAAACGCACGGAACAGAGACGGAAAACCTCTACTTAAGAATTTAAAATTCTTTTAGAGGAAATCCGTGAGAGTGTGGCACTTAGAAAGAGCCGGATGGAGAGGATCTATGAAATGGCATTTTAAGTTGGATTAGGTTCAAATTTAAAACACTTCCAATAATACGCAGCCAAAGGGAATGAACACCAGCAAATTTAACGGGTTTTTATCTCCACTAAACTTCTTTGCATTGCTATTTTGTTTATTTTTGTGTTTTTTAGAGCATTTTAGAAAAAGAAATTCACAAATATAACTACTACTAAAATTTAAACAAACAGTTATGTTTTTCAGAAATGAAAAACAGATATAGTAGGAAAAATAGCAATCTGGTATTACCAGACACTTTTATTTTCATTTATGATACTCAATCTTGTTTCTTTGTTTTCCCGAGATTTTTATTATATGTGTGTGATGAGAGATACCAAAATAGTCCAGGGCGGATCTGTTTTGACATAGACGTTGAAAGGTGACTCAAATTTTTTTGCAGAAATTGCTTGAAAATAAATCAAATAATAATATTTGAGTTATCCTCCCTCTCAAAAAGGTCCGGAACATTGTTTAAATAATCAAAATGTCAAAAATTGAAGGAAAAATTCGATTTTTTTCTTCGTTTTTTGATTATAACTTTAAAAGTAGTCATTTCCGAGAAAAGTTGTACTGACATAAAAGTTGTGTATTTAAATTTCCTACAATATAAAATTGGTTAAGAATTTAAAAAATAGTCGCCCTAGTTGCAAAATAGTAATAATTGCGAAAAAAACCATACAAAAACAAGTATTCGCATTTTACGTTTTTCAACCATTTATGCTACACTTAGGACCTTTATATTTCACCCAGAAAAACTTTATGATACAGTAAAACAATACTGTAAATTTATTTAAGATCGGTTTAATAGATTTTGCAAAATAAATTTTGCAATCCAGCTTTCGCAAAAAAATTCATTTTTTCAAAATGTTACAGGACTGAAAATAAAGCAGATAGCAAGTTAAAAATTTTTTTGCTTATAGGAGTGTACTGTACCTTTCATTTGCAATTTTCAAAATTAAAATCGATTAATTACCACGGCGTCAGAAAATTTTTGAAATAAACAATAATTTTTGGTGCTACGCGCAGGACAGCGGTGTTAGATTCACACAAGTTGATTTCCGCCAAAATTTCTTCCAATCTTTATCTAATATATTACTTTCTTACTCTATATTTTGTTGTATTTTAATATTTTAATTCCACAAAAATCAAACTAATTTTATTATTGTTTGTGAAATATTGTTTAAACAATTGCATATGTTTAAAAATAATAAACTTTTATTACTTAAGTTAAAATATATGAACAAAGAAAGTTTTTGCTAATAAAAGTGTTATTTCAAAGGATAGAGTTTGTTGAATGGGTTGCATGTGAGAGTTCATTTTAAACGAAGTAAAAGTCAGACTTACTCTCAATCTTTATTATAACTTCCGACGACCGGTTTCGCTCTTTAAACTTTGTAGAGCATCTTCAGGTCAAAGGTAACAAGTTACAGAATGCTACAAATAAAAACCAGAATTAGCACATTGTCTGGTTGTAAAAGATGCTAAAGATCCATATGATCAAGCCAATGTTGAATAACATACATAAAAGTAGCGAAATAGCATACCAATGCACATGCAAGCATTCATGGGGGTAGTGGTACAAAACTTCCCTCAAACGCGACAACATGCGCAGAAGTATGCTATACATATTGCATGTTTCCATACATATTGTTTGATTGCATGATTATGTATAGCATACTTCTGCGCATGTTGTCGCGTTTGAGGGAAGTTTTGTACCACTACCCCCATGAATGCTTGCTTGTGCATTGGTATGCTATTTCGCTACTTTTATGTATGTTATTCAACATTGGCTTGATCATATGGATCTTTAGCATCTTTTACAACCAGACAATGTGCTAATTCTGGTTTTTATTTGTAGCATTTTGTAACTTGTTACCTTTGACCTGAAGATGCTCTACAAAGTTTAAAGAGCGAAACCGGTCGTCAGAAGTTATAATAAAGATTGAGAGTAAGTCTGACTTTTACTTCATTTAAGATAGAGTATGTGTTTTTATTTTGCAATAAACAAATTTATTTATTTATACCGAAATGTAATGAAAATTAAAATGTATCAATCATTATCAAAGGTCATTGGAATGCCCAATCAGAGCAAACTATCCGCTGTCCTGCGCGTAGCACCAATAATTAATGTTTATTTTAAAAAAATTCCTGACGCCGTGGTGTTAATCGATTTTAATTTTGCAAAATTACGAATGAAAGGTACAGTGCACTTCTATATGCAAAAAAATGTTCAACTTGCTATCTGCTTTATTTTCAGTCCTGTAACATTTTGAAAAAATGAATATTTTTTACGAAAGCTGGATTGCAAAATTTATTTTGCAAAATCTATTGAACCGATCTTAATGAATGATTTACAGTATTGTTTTACTATATCATAAAGTTTTTCAGAATGAAATATGAAGGTCCTAAGTGTAGTAGAAATATTTGAAAAACGTAAAATACGAATACTTGTTTTTGTACGTTTTTTTCACGATTATCGCTATTTTGCAACAAGGGTGACTATTTTTTAAATTTTTAACCAATTCTATATTGTAGGAAATTTAATTACGCAACTTTTATGTCAGTACAACATTTCTCGAAAATGAATACTTTTAAAGTTATAATCAAAAAACCAAAAAAAAAATCGAATTTTTCCTTAATTTTTTGACATTTGGATTATTTAAACAATGCTCCGGACCTTTTTGAGAGGGAGGATAACTCAAATATTATTATTTGATTTATTTTCAAGAAATTTCTGCAAAAAAATTTGAGTCACCTCTCAACGTCCAAATGTACTAATATTTTTACAGATGCGCCCTGGTCTAAAAAATGTTAGCGAAAAGTTGGAGCATAGATAGGATCATAATTTAAAAATATTTTCGAGGGCCACACATATTGACAAGGTGGAGCAAACGTAACTTTTTTAATGGAACGCCCTGTATATTTTTACATTTTTTGCAGTCTCCCCGATGTTCTTGTTTTTTTAATACAGCGTTGTGCAACGTTATACGAGGTACGATAAAAGATTAAGTAAGTACTTTTATATTGAGTCAACTTTGACATTTATTGTAATGTTTATTGTAATCTTATAAATGTGTCGGAATGCCATACGCCAAATAAATAAAGGATAATAACGGTTTTTTTTAAGCTTTTCTTTAGTTCAATCGTTTTGGTCAAATATTTAGACGTTAATTTGAATGCCTTTTCTTCAATGCAAATGAATGAAAATTTACAGACATATGCATTCGCGGGAACAATACACGAATAGTCAATATTTTTTTATGTTTATTAATTGTTTAAATAAAAAAACGATTTTAATGGAAAATGCTTAAAATCTCTTGTTTTTTACAATGTAGAAACTTGAAACTTTTACAGAGTGTAGCTAATTATATATACGGACTATACATAATTTTACTTTTTACGTTAATTGTTTACGTTATGCTTCACAAATAAACAATAAAGTTTCAAATTTACTTTTCTTGTACTTTTATACTTTTCATGTTTGTACATCATGTTTATAAAAATCCTAAGCGGCGACGATTTTGAACGCGCATATCTTTGTTTATATAAACATCGGCGCTTATTCGTGTCAAATATCAATACAATACGAAACAAAACTTCAACCAAACCTCGAATTCAAAACATTCGTGTTTTTAACGTAGTCTTAGAAAAACCACCGGTAGAGACGTTTCGTGCTACAATTAACATTAGAATTCGTTTTGGCGTATTAAATCGTTTGTTACGAGCCCTTAAGGGATGGAGTGGAAATTAACAGGGTCTACACCGTGCAATACTAAAGCATTAGAAGCAGTGGCGTAACAAACTCTGTCGGGGCCCCCCCGCAGAATTTCAAATGGGGCCCCCTTTAAAAAATTATTACTAAATGCGAAATGTGTAACAAATACCTATATGTGTTACGGCCCAGTAAATCAACGTAAAATATGGCGATACCGGGTAATTTTCAGTGTCACCACCGAAGTGGTCAACTCTAGACTTTTCGAGTTATTTATGAGTAAAAATGTTTATTGTTCTACAAAAAATCCACGTTTTAGGCGATTTTTCGCAAATAGTTTAAAGAGTAAGTATTCGATCGAAAAGGATATTGTTAGCCAAAATGTATCTAGCTTATAAAAAAAATGAAACAAAAATGAAGTCTATCGACTCAATAAAAGAAAACTTGTATCTCATGAAAAGTTTTTCTTGTTCGTCAAATTCTAAATCGAATATTTCAACGTGAAATAACCAAAAAATGAAATACTGTTCGGGGAAACTCATTAGAACTTTTTCAAAGTGTTTAAAAGAAGCTTTATTTTTTACAAAAGTTTCTAGCATCAAAACTAAGCCAGTTACGCTCAAAATGTTAATCCCATTTTTGGTAAAAAATTGTGAAAATCTCCCACTATTTAGCACCGCAAATGAAACTAATCATATTTTTAAAATATAGTGCTTAAAATATAAAAAATATATATATTTTTTAAAATATTGCTTATTTTATATGCAAATTTTAAACAGCCATGTCTTAACCAATTTTTGTCTAACAGAAAAACAAAATAAAGCCAAAATATTTATAAACGCAAGACCTACCTACAGTTCTTTACTGTTTGAGATTTTTCGTATCACTAATACTTTTTAAGTTATGCTGAAAAAGGCATTTTTCCAAAATAAAAAACTTTTAAATTTTTTCAAAAATAAAAACTTTGAACCGGTCAAACTTACAGATCATATAAACAATAAATATTTAAAGTAAATGGTAAAGCGCTAATGATAAATTTTATTTGGGGTGCGAAATAGGGGCAGATTTTCACGTTTTTTTAACCAAAATAGGGGCCAACTTTATTTTGAGTGTAACTTGTACAGTTTTGGTGCTAGAAACTTTTATAAAAAATAAAAATAAAGAAGCTTTTTTAAAACATTTAAAAAAAGTTTAAGAGCTTTCCCGAAAATTGCTTCATTTTTTGGTTATTTCAGGTTGAAATATTCGATTTGGAATTGGACAAATAAGAATAATTTTTCATGAGCTTCAACTGTGCTTTTACTGTGTCGATAGACTTCATAAGTACACTCTTTTCTGTATCTTATAAGCTACATTTTTGCTACAAATATTTTTTCGATATCTAATATTTAATTCGCTAAATACTTATTTTTGAGTTATTTGCGAGAAACCCGTCTGAAAACGTTGTTTTTTTTTGAAAAATAAACATTTACACTCCCAAATGACTAGAAAAGTATTAGCATAGATAAAGAAACTCTATAGAAGAACAAAAGTTGCTTATAATTAGTAAAATTTATACATTTCCGGACTTATTTTAAAAGTATGTTTTTCACCCCAAGGAGTGGTATCACCCCCTGAAGTAAAAGCAACCAACGGTATAAATCCAACTTTGAAGTGAACTGTAACTAGAACCCAAATCCAAATTGTCAAGCAAATACGTTCGTCGTGACGCTGATAATTTCACTCCAAAACTGTCATTTACTGAGCTATTGCTGTATTCATGCATTATTTATGACGACTTACATTTTTCATCTTTATTGGTATAGAATAAAATAGAACAAAAATTACTAAATGATTACATTAGTATTATTCTATGAGATGAACAACTTTCTTCGTTTTCAATACTGCACTTCATAAAAAACGTATGTATGCAGATAATATAACAAAACATTTTTACATATATTAGAAAACATATAGACAGCACACATTACAGCAGTGGCGTGCTGAGATAAGGGCAAATAAATCAGGATGAACATGACTAATGAAGAAATTATGCAATTTAAGGAAATTATCAAGGAATTAATAAACGAGACTACAGCTGAAATTATGAAAGATACGAAGGAACTGATTAACGAGGTAAAAGAAATGAATAAAATATACAGAGAAGAAATAAAACAGCTAAAAGAGGAAAATTTGAAGATAAAACAGGAAATGAAAGAATTGCGAGTTAAAATGATTAAAATTGAAGAAATAGAAGAAAGGCTAGAAATAGCTGATAAGAAAGACAGAAAGAACAATATTATTATAAGCGGTCTGGAAATTCCAAATGCTACAGAAAAGGAAATGGAAGATAATGTAAAACATTTTTTCGAAAACCAGTTAAAGATAAAAATTTCTGTCCCAAAAATAAAGGAAATAAAGGAGAAGATATACCTGATTAAAGTAGAGAATTTTGCACAAAAATTGGAGATAATGAAAAACAAAGCTAAATTAACTAGGGGGAAATATAATCAAGTATTTATAAATAACGACTTGACCCAAAACGAAAGAAAAATTCAACAAAAACTGAAGGAAATTGCAAAACAAAAAATAGAAGAAAGGAAAACTGTAAAAATTGGATACCAAAAACTTATAATCAATGGGCAGAAATGGACTTGGAATACAAAAAGCAGCGAATTGGAAAGGGATAATGCCAATACAAAAAACTGGACAAATTAACTGCAAGGAAAAGCAAGTGCAAGGACCATAAGGAAACGACAAGGCAAGAAATAGGTAATGACAATGGCAAACAGGATAAGAAAAATATTTGGAGACTAGCAACGTGGAATATCAGAGGACTAAATGGTAAAGAAACAGAATTGAGCTACGAGTTCGATAAAAACAAAATAGAAATATTAGGTATTACAGAAACAAAAAAGAAAGGAATTGGTGAAATATACCTAGAAGGCGGTCATTTGCTTATATATAGCGGGGTTCCACCGGAAAAGAGAGCAGCTGCAGGAGTAGGTACTATAATTAAAAAAGAAAAAGTAATAAATATACAGGACTGGAAAGGCTGGTCAGAAAGAATAGTCGCTCTTGAGATGAAAGATGACCAGGGAGAGCCACAGACAATAATTACGGCATATGGACCCGATGAAAATGAGAAAAAAGAAATCAAAGAAAAATTCTGGACAGACCTAAATATAGCAATAGAAAACAGTAAAGGGCGGATTT
This sequence comes from Diabrotica virgifera virgifera, assembly GCF_917563875.1. Classification (NCBI taxonomy): domain Eukaryota; kingdom Metazoa; phylum Arthropoda; class Insecta; order Coleoptera; family Chrysomelidae; genus Diabrotica; species Diabrotica virgifera. The sequence continues at coordinate 258,737,866 of NC_065444.1, forward strand.
ACGTCATTGGAGACTTCAACGGAAGAGTAGGAATCAAAGATGAGACAGTAACGGATGTAATTGGAAGGTACGGTGAAGAAGTGAGAAATGATAATGGAAAACGGTTAATAGAATTCTGCGTACTAAATAATTTAATAGTAACAAACACACACTACCAACACAAAGACATACATAAATTTACTAGGCAAGGACCAAGAGAATCAGAAAAGTCAATAATTGATTACATACTAGTAGAACGCGACAATCGAAAGGTAATTCAAGACGTTAGAGTCAGAAGAGGACCAGAAATAAGTAGTGACCATTATTTGCTGGAAGCTAGAATAAAGAATAAAAACAAAAAACCCCAGGAACATACAAAAGAAAACAAAAGAAAAATTGAATACGAATCAATCAGAACTTACAAGCTCAGAAACAAAGAGATTGCCCTAAGATACAAAGAAATGGTTGATTTAGAAATAGCAGCTCTGGAAAATGCAAATGATAGTAACAACCTAGAACAAAAATGGCAATCATTTAAAAATATATTACTGGAAGCGGCGAAAAAAGTATGTGGCATTAGTAAAAGGAATGACAAGGTGAAACAAACAAACTGGTGGAATGCCGAAATAAAACAACAAGTGAAAACTAAGAAAAAACTTTGGAATAATTATTTAGCAAACAAAACAGTAAACAATTACAACAAATACAAAGAGGCAAGAACTGCAGTAAGAGATATGATAAAAACAGAAAAGGAAAAGAGTTGGCATCAATTTGGACAACAGCTGGAACACAATAGCGAAGAAAATCAAAAACTTTTTTATAGAACATTAAAATCTCTGAGAACAGACAAACCTAGTAAGGATATGAGAATTAAAAACAAAGAAGGAAAAATAATCACAGAAGAAAAAGAAATTATTGAAAGATGGCGACAACACTTCCAAGAATTATTAACTACCACAAAAGAGGATAGGAATAAAGAAAACAGTAACGCGACAGGTAGTGAAGAACAGAGAACAAGCATCGAGATAACAATCGAAGATACAATAGAAGCAATAGGCAAACTTAAAAACGGAAAGGCACCTGGACACGACCATATACCACCGGAAATGCTGAAGTACATGGGAATGAAAGGCGTAAAACAATTAGCTGAAATATTCAAAGAAGCAAGCAAAAAAGAAACAATACCGAAGGACTGGGAGATAGGAGTAATAGTACCGATATATAAGAAAGGAGACCACAAAGATTGTAACAACTATCGAGGAATTACACTGTTATGTTCTTCTCTCAAAGTCTATGAAACAGTACTAGAAAAAAAGCTGAGAAACATTACAGAAACTACTTTAAATGAAGCACAGAGCGGCTTTAGAAAGGGACGAGGAGTACAAGACCATATTTTCACGGTAAAACAAATAATTGAAAAAACGTTACTGTCTAAAAAGAAAGCATATATGGCCTTCATAGACCTGGAAAAGGCATTCGATAGGGTGAAACGACAAACTGTGTGGGACAGTTTGATAAGAAGAGGGGTTGACGATAAACTAGTTGAAATCATCAAAAGTCTTTATAAGAGAAGTAGAAACTACATAATACATAAAAACATGAAATCAACAGAATTCGAAACAACTGAAGGACTAAGGCAAGGAGGGGTCATGAGCCCAACCCTCTTCAACATCTTTATGGACGAAATCATGATAGAGTGCACACCACAACTAAAGAAATTGCATGTAGGGTACAGGAATCTCCATAGCGTAACCATTTCGGAATGTGCATTCGCAGATGATGTAGTAGTTATCTCAGAAAAAGAAGAAGACCTGCAAAATAATCTGCAAGCATGGAATCACGCATTATGTAAACAGGGTATGAAGATAAATACACATAAGACGAAGACCATGGTAATATCGCAAGAACCAGTCGTAATAAATATGCAAATTAATGAGGAGGCAATAGAACAAGTAAACCATTTCCAATACTTGGGCGTTACAATCGAAAATAATGGAAGGCAGGACAAAGATGTTGAAGAGAGGGTAAGTAAAACATCAAAACTATTTCATGCAATAAAAAATAGCTTCTTAAACAAAAAGGAAATCACAAGAAAAACCAAACTAACTGTATTTAACACCATATATAGACCAGTGCTTACATACGGCTGTGAATCATGGATACTAACTAGAAAACTAAAAAGCAAGATACAAGCCCTAGAAATGAAGTATTTACGAAGAGTTAGAGGAGTGACAATGAGAGACAGAATAAGAAGCACAGATATACGCACAGATCTTAAGACGAAATCTGTACTTGAGTATATTGAAGAAAAACAACTAAGTTGGTGGGGACACATGAAAAGAATGAAAGACAACATACCGGTGAAGAAAATATGGGAAGCCAGGATACAAAAGAAAAGAAGTAGAGGAAGACCTAGAGAAGATTGGGATACAGTAGTCGCTAACATAATCCAAAGGAAGGGGAAAACAATAGCAGAAGCAAGCCGATTAGCATACAATAAGAAACAATGGTCAACATTTGTACACACGTGAAAGGATGTGCTAGTCCCGACACTGAAAAGTAAAAGGGACTCAAAAGACTATATATATATATATATATTAGAAAACAAGTTGGGGCCCTTGACATATTAGGGCCCCCCGTAGGCTTCATGCTGCGGAGGCCTCTGTTACGCTTCTGGATTATTGTATCGAAATACTAAACGTAGGATAAGATTAAAGAGAAAACCCCTTTCTAGATTTAGAAATATTGTTCTAAAATTCGGCAAATTGCAATTCTCAAATCTTCCAATAGTCACGTACAAAGCATTATAGTTTATTGTCGTTACCATAAAATTTCGGTAGGCCGGAAGGGATTAAGTTTATAGATATTATGAGATTATTCACTTGGCAAATACGTCTATTTAGAAATTTACGTTTTTAATTTTAAACACAACAATAACAGATTTTTACATAATATCAGATAAGAAGATGGGGCCCCGTAAGCGATTGGGGCCCCCCCGCAAGCTTCACGCTGCGGGGGCCTCTGTTACGCCCCTAATTAGAAGAGATGGAAAGACTGCGAAAACTGTGATATATGTAAATAATGATTTTGATTTAAGAAATGTATGAAGAAATTACAGACAATGTATGTATCAAATGTTGAAATAAATGCAAAAAATGTTTCTATCATATACATCCTTTTTTTAAACATGACGATATATTTTAATGCTTGAAAAGTGAAAGACTGAAAAGTAAAAAATAAAAAAATATGGAAAAATTTTTTTAAGAAACGCTTTTCTTTATTTACCAGTGACTAAAATTGAGAATATTATAAAAAAATCAGCTAAAAAGCAAAAAATAAAAAAAATTCAAACTCAATGGATTATTCGAAAAAAACTGTTAGACAGATTAAATATACAAAAATCTCACATATTCGTTAAAAAATTGAAAAAATCTAACACATTCGTTAAAGTAAAACGTGGGGCGCGTCTTCATCGAATAAACGGTTTGAGGATAGATACTTTTTACTTTTCGCGCCTCACACATTTCTTTAACGAATGTGTTAGATTTTTTCAATTTTATAACGAATGTGTGAGATTTTTGTGTATGTAATCTGTCTAAAAGTTTTTTTCGAATAATCCTTCGAGTTTGAATTTTTTTATTTTTTGCTTTTTAGCTGATTTTTTTATATTTTTAATTTTAGTCACTGGTAACAAAAAAAAGTTTCTTAAAAGTTTTTTTTTATATTTTTTTATATTAATTTTAGTTTGATTTGACATTAAACAATGTATTTATATTCAAACGATTTTTAATACAGTCTACTATTGTCCAAAATTATTAACGTATCGAAATATTTAATTTTTTCTACGACCGTTTAGTAATGTGCTCATCATTCGCTATTTTTTCATAGATAATAACACCTATTACTTTACCCGTGAGTAATAGTTCATTACTCACGGGCTTAAGTTACTCACGGGTCATTACTCACGGGCTGAAGTTAGGTTCAAGTGGCGAATATCACTTTTAATATTAGTCTTATATAAACTGCAAATAAATTTACTTACAATAAAATTACTTGTTTATTTAACAAAATAATTATTGTAATTATTTATATCAATAATTAACTTCGACAATTTTTTAAAGTATTTTTAACTGTAACAATGCGTCCGTATATTTTTTACTTTTATACTTTGTTTACTATTATGAATTTTGACGATTACCATTTTCAATGACAGTGACGTTAGCGTATTTGCTGTGTTTATTGGAATTTAAAACTTATATTTTGTTTATTTTATAAAGTTATCTTGTGATATATATTTTAAGTATAACATATTATAATATAGTAATATTCTTATATTATATATAGTTAAATATAAATGTGCATTATAACTTTTTAAATACGTCCATCGACAATAGCCATTTCCTGTTTATTATAGTGACAGGAGGTACAAATTTATAATTATAATTTTTTGGAAATGAATATAACTTGAATTGACTATTTATTTCTTGTTGTGTCTTTTACAATAGGTACATATAAAGACAGCATTGCTAATTAATAGTAAGCAACCAATTAGGTATTCAGCCGTGTACTATTGGTAAACAAAATTTATTTTTGTAAATTATAATTTTAATCTCGAGTAGTTGATAATTATATTTTTTTACTAATTAAAATAAATAAGGTCGTAGAAAAAGTATAGTATTCTACTTGCATGTAATGGCTATTACTCACGATGTTGAAGTTTGCGACACGAGCCGTAGGCGAGTGTCGTAATTCATCATCGTGAGTAATAGCCATCATTACATGCTCGTTGAATAATATACTATTAGGATACAGTGTTGGTCGAAATTTATAATGAGTATTTTCTGAGATTCCTTAAATGGAACGCCCTGTATTTTATTATTGTAATGAAATGAGATTTTATAGTACATTCACTATAGGTACCTAATTACTTTAATTTTTGAGTTATTCGTGATTCATTGTGCCAACTTTAATTAGGTTGGCCATGAAAATATTATAGTTATCAAATATAATTTAATTATCCAATATAATTTAAAAAATGCATACTTACTATTCTAAACTGATCCATAATTTGTTAATATTCGATGAGATATCAAAACACATAAGTAGTTAAGATTGTTGGTGTGTAAAAAATTAATAAAAGCATACACTATTATAGTTTGCTATATTGACATTAAACTTTTAAAATTAAATTTTTGTAGTTCCTGTACTATTATTAATATGGATTTTTCTAAGAAGTAACTGAGTGATATAGTTTTGTGCTAGGAGAGTATAGCAAAAATGTACTACTAGCAACAAGAATTTATCATCAGAAACCTGATATACTACAAACAAGAAAAGAAGCTATTCGAAGTTTATTAGAACGGTTCCAACGGACTGGACACGTAGATTGCAAGAAATTTGATCGAACAAAAACTATTGTAGATGAAGAAAATAAATTATGTGTAAGAATTACTTAGTGTCACTGAGAATCCGCATATTAGTACGAGCGAAATTGTAAATGCTTTGTAAATTGGTAGTATTAGTAGTGTAAAGAATTTTAAAAGAGAACAAAATGCATCCATGTCGGTAAGCTCTTGATCAAGAGCTTAACAAGGATGACTTAAAAAGAATAGAATTTTGTCGGTTGGTGTAGGAACTAATTCAGAACGGACATAATTTCCACTATTCATCATCATCATTACCCAGCCCTTTGCGTCCACTGCTGGACATAGGCCTCCCTCATTGTTGTCCATTGTGCTCTATTTTGAGCACTATGCATGCAATTTCTTGACATTTTTTTGAGATCGTTATTCCAACGAGTAGGGGGTCTTCCTCTTCTTCTTTTCTTTAATCTCGGCCTCCACTCAAGTAATCTCTTCGTCCACCTTTCATCACTGATTCGGGCGACGTACCCGGCCCAGTTCTATTTCAGGGTGGCAATTCGGGAAATTACAATGGTAATTCCTGTTCTTCGTCTTAAGTCTTCATTTCTAGCTCGGTCACGAAGCGATATACTCAGCATTGACCTTTCCAATTTACACTATTAGTTAACTTCTAATCCCCACCAAATTCTTGCCCACTGTCAAACAAAGTGGTAGTTGGATGTTTATGACGGAATTCTTGGAAATTGTGTTATTGATGTCACTATATTACTACTTTTTCGAGGATCACATAAATGGAGCAATTTATCTACATTTTCTGTACAACGAATTGCCAAAATTATTGGAAACAGTATCGTTCAGCATACGTCAGTGTCAGAGAATGTGTATATTACATGATGGCGCTACAGTATATCATAATTTTTAGTGGATGAACAGTTAAATGAAAATTTTCCTGGAAGATTGCTTGGAAGGGAGGAATTCAGAAAATGGCCTCCACGACTTCCAGAGTTAAACAAGCTTGACTTTTTCTGGGGCTATATAAAAGATAAGACCTACAACAGCGATACTAGATATGGAGAGAATTAAAAGTTATTATATGAGGTTAAACAGAAATATATTAATTATTGTAAATTTAAGGCCTATATAAGGCCTTACTAATTAAGGTAAGTAGTGTAAGTGTAAGGCCTAAAAATCGATGCTAGAACTTTGATCATAACAATTTTTTCGCATCTCTTAGGGCAAATGAGTAATTGACCTTCCTCGCACCAATGCCACACCCTGCATATTTTGTATTTTTTGCAAATTTTCTATAATTATAATAATTATTTATTGTTCTTTTATTTATATATACTTGTATGAAGAATATTTAAATGCTCAATTACTTTTAATATCGTTAGTCTCCCTTTCTTTTAATAATCTTTACACCCCAACCAACCGATAGTCAGTATGTTCATTCTTTGTTACGACTTCGTTTGCCTAACAGCTGTTCACATATCGTCAAATTACCTCATTAATAGCGATTGTCGATTGTCTACCCCTCATTAATAAATAAAAGAAACCTGCCCCAGGGATTTTGTGCACTTGCGTTGATTTTGGTAGGTACTGCATGTGGGTTTTAGAGAATATTCTGAAGCAACGACTGTTCTAGTGTGAAGGGATATTATTTTTAAGAGATTTATGGAATGGATAAACGTTATTTTCCAACATAACCATCGTCAAATTGTAGCTCTATCTTCTGCAGTAAATCTAATATTTGCTTGACTATTCGTGAATTTGCAATATATTTTGAATTTACAGAAATAGCCCAGTGAGATTTCACAAAAAGATTGTTTATTTATATAATATACAAAAATGGGTGAGAAAAAGACTTGTAGAAACAATTCGCCATCAAGAAATACATAAAGAGATAAATAAAGCCAAAAATGTAATTTGGAATGAAGCCTGCGATAACGTAGAAAATTTTATGGAACTTTTACAACGTAGGTTGGGGAAAATGGAATCTCTACTCGAGTTACTTGGGAACAAAAAAATGAAGAAAATTGCTCCATGGGAAGCCGAGAAAATGCATTTTTTAACGTATACCGATTTTGAACTTGATTTTTAACCTGATTTTTAATTTAATATTTGCTATTTTTGGCATTTTCACTCGTAATATCGATCGATTTTATTATTATAATATATGTTATGAATATTTTAAACATATGAAATTGGTGTGGAGAAGGAGGACCGAAATGAAAAGGTGATTGTTCGAAAATTATGATCCTATTGTTTATATCTTTGCGGCACAGGTTGTATCTCAGGAACCACTCATCGCAATTAAACGTTTTTCTTTTTAAAGAAGCATCCTGCCGCGTTCTTTCCAATACCGTTTTCATGATTTAATGTAATTTAATATATTCCGAGATATTCTATTTGTTTATTAGCCGAAAAATTATTTATAATTTTAAAATATTCCTGAGGCCGCTTAAATAGTCCAATTTCAATTCTGTAAAGTACATTAGATAGGTATAGTGCCTTGTTATACAAAACTTATAGTTACTCATATACATCATAATTATTGTGGTTATTATAGCTACCAAAAATTTTTAATTAACAATTTAATTGTTGATAAACTGTTCGTTCAATTTCCATCCGCTTCTGGAATTATAATCTATCCGAAAAGATATTTTATATTACCAAGTTATTTAATTATAGATAAACAATTACTTACCTAAAATTTTAGTTGAAAATTAAAGATTTTGTTGGAAAAACCCGCATTTTCCGAGGAAAATTTTCGTCGAAGTAAATCGGGAAAACATGTCTCTATGCAGAATGTAATTACGGTGAATTTTTATTTGGGTGTTTTTGGTCTAGAGTTAAAATCTTTGGAGTTATAGAACAAAAGTTGAAAAAAACACGATTTTCGGGCGCCATTTTGTCTATAAAAAAAGTAGCACACTATCTGCGGACTTTGCATACCCATATTATTATTACATAGAATTATAAGATTCGATTCCAGCAGTAAATAACTTTTCCCAAAAGTAGCTTATTCTCCAATAATCTGCCCAGACTAATAATAATTTATCGTAACACGTCCTAACTTCAGATCAACTTAGTTTTGACCGTATCCAATTCGTTTAATATTCTTTTCATCGTATAAAGATTGACGACATTATATTTTTTTTTTTTTAAGAAAAAAGTGTGATTTGGGGTTTATCTTATTTCGTGGACTAGACATTAGCGAAATAATATCTTTGTTTGTCCATAAAACGAGATATGATCAAGAAGATGCAAAGAAAAGATCTTTTAGTACGATTTCTAGCAACGTTATCAACCAAATCGGTCCTTACATATCTTAAACAATTGATTTGAAATAGATAAAACACTTTCTTAGCTAAGTTTAGTCGCTTTTGTTAAACGCTCCACTCCAGAAAAAAATTGCTGAAGCCACTGAACACTATGCCCTTGGGATAACCGAAAAGTTCGGCCAGTCCACCAGAGGGAATTGGGATATCCAGTAACACCCGCAACAATTATTTGTAATTGAATTGAAATAAATTGTCTGGTGTGGTCCAACGACATGTGATTTTTTCAATATGTGAGTATTTTGGCAAGGTTATTGATATGTGGCATCAGTTTTAGAGTATTTTGTGAGAATAGGGCTTTTCATTCACAATCATTTGTTTCGAGCTTCTGTCTATATGTCGTATAATCCGTGTAGGTATATTAATATTATACACAGATTATACAACATATGATAGAAGCTCGAAACAAATGACGATCGATGAAAAGCCCTATAATACATGAGCATTGCAAACGTATCATACTCAGTTACAGGGCCGTCTTAACCCGGGGGTGTAAGGGGTGCGAAGCACCAGGGCGCCAAGTCCAAGGGGCGCAAGCCGAACTCTTGCTAGGCTCAAATTTGCGCTTCTTGTCCTTAAAAAAACTACAAATAACAAAATTATACAAGTGCACTTTCGGTATTTTTTACAAAGGCTTTAATGCTTACTACACCTACGATATGAAAATGAAATATGAAACCAATTTAGATTAGGAGCAAAGTTCCAATTCTGCTGACAAGAGTATAATTATTGCGGTTTTGCGGAGCTATATATGTAAAAGCGCCGCATTACTATGGTCCTTTTCACAGACATTTTTCAGTGCGTCACAAGTAGTGAGAGAAAAAAAGGTAAGTCCGTGATAATACACATTTATAACATGACATTTTAGTTAAACCTGACAGTGACAGTTGTCAGAATCGTAATCAACCAAATATGAAACGGGTATTGCAGTATAACCCTTTTATTTGCAATTTGCTATAAAAACAAATCAATTGTGTTTATTGCATTTATAAAATGGTATTTTCTTTGATTTGTATAGTCTTATAAATTGTACAGACTATAGTCGTATATATATAATTCGTAAATCATTTTTGTTCGATTATAGCGCCATTTACCAACAGCTAGAATAAATGTTAGAAATGACTGTAATCACGGAAGTATTTTTTTTTCTGTCACTTCCAACTTAATGCATTAGAAAAAAATCGAAAAACTGTGACGCACTGAAAAGTGCTTATGAGAAAGAGATTAGTCGTTAGTTTTTAAAGTTGGTTTAGAATCTTTTATGATGGCCGAAGTTAGTCTAAGTTTTTTATCGATTACTGATACTACCGAACAAAGATTAGCAAATTACTTGTTAGAATGTTTGAAATTAATGAATATTGATTTAGATGATTTACGACGCCAAGGGTATGATAATGGGATAAATATCAGAGGAAAAAATATGGGCCTTCAAAAAAATGTTTAGCCTTAGATTAATCCTGGTGCTCTTATGTTCCTTGTGCATCTCACAGCCTTAATTTAGTGCTAAAATTATGCTGTTAAATGCTCATTGGAAATAACAATTTGTTTTTTCAATTGTTCAAGAAATTTATGTTTTTTTTCCTCATCAACATTACGGTTGAATGTCATAATGAATAAGATATCTACCCACTTTTACATTAAAACCGCTTTCAAATACGCGATATGAGAGTAGAATTGACTCATTAAAAATACTTAGTTTTAATATGGGGAAATTTACGATGTATTATCCTCAATTTTTGACAACAACTACGACAATGACACAAGAAACATCGCAAGCTGATTGATGAAAAAATTAAAGAACTTTAAGTTTATCGGCTCTGTCGTGACATGGTACAATATTTTAGCAAAGGTTTAATATTATTATTAACAAAACTTTGCAAACGAGCGATATCATTATTTCCGAAGCTGCCAAGATGCTTGATCAAGTCAATAAAGATTTAAACAATAACCAGAGGAGGATTTGAAGATTTGCTGTCCCTGGGCTATCCACAATTTACCGCCCTCCCCTCCGCATTTTTTCTTTTTTACCAAAATTTGCCGTCCCTTAAATTCTGCCGCCCTGGGCTATACCCTATTCAGCCCATATGTAAATCTAGCCCTGTCAATAACCACACTGACACTGCGTTTGAGCAGATAATAATTTACTCAGTATCAATTGCTAAAGAACTAGATTGCGAAACTAAATTTTCTGAAACTGTTCGTCCATGTCCCCGAAGAATACATCTCAATCTCAATTACGAGGCTGCAGACGAGCCTGTTTTAGACTCGGAACAAAATGTTAAAGATAACTTATTATTATTTATTGGACATTGTCATTGCAAAATTAGATGAAAGATTTGAAATGTTGAGCAAACGTAATTATAATTTTTCTTACCTGGAAAATGTATTGAGTTAGAGAAACTCCGAAGAAAACTTAAAAACAATGCAATGTTTAAATTGAAAAAAAAACTAGCGCATAAATGAGAATGAATTAGAATTTCTTACCAATATTTTTTATAAATAAAGACATAACCCCACTCGATATTATCGGTTATAATATATGTATATTCTAATAATTTACTCTGTGTTTCCCAAATTTTCTAGGTCTAAGGATATATTTAACACTTCCAGTAACAGTAGCTGAAGATAAAAGGTCTTTTTCTAAACTTAAATTGATCAAAACTTATCTCTTATCTATCTACACTCAACAATGGCCCAAGACAGATTAACAAACCCGGCTTTAATACTTAAGTATAGAAAAGCAAGTAAAAATAGGTACCACCGAGGTAATAAAAACTTTTGCCAAATTAAAAGCTAGAAAATTTAACTTTGATATGTGTTATAAAATTGATCTTGTTTGAATACTGAAACCACGTTTTTTTTTAATATAGTTTAATTTAGTTTAATTAGTTTTAATTTTACCGTAACTCTAACCTATATGATCTTCTGACCAAAGGGGGCGCAAAGATGAGTTTTGTACCCCGGCGCCGTGTGTGCTTAAGACGGCCCTGCTCAGTTAAATTCATTAAAAGCGTAGGAGCAAATATTTTAAGGCCATCCCTACTTTTTCTATCTTTACACGGCAAATTACGTGTAGTAAAATTCTCACTAGTATGGAAGCTGTAGGAGATTAGTTGACAATGATATTGTCATCAGCAACTTAGGAATGGCTATTTCGTTCAGTTTTTGAATGTTCTTGGATAACCGTTACTTGTATAATCTCTTAAATTATTAATTAATTTAATTAATAGAATTATTTTTTCACCACCTAGGTATTAAGTGACTGCAATAATTTGTATACTATACAATAAATACTAATTATCGAGAAAAGAGGTGAGTAAAAGTGAGGTAAAGTAATTTTAATATGTATATTGTTACTATGGAACGCTAAGATATATTTAGAACATATTTAACAACAAAAAGCTTGGATCACAGAATATACCCTGGTGTATACTGTGCTTGGATCTTCCATAAATAATAAACAATAAATAAATTTTTATTAATATCATTATTAAACAACTCAAAATATTCCTGAACTTGTCAAATATGTATGTGGTAGCCCTGTCAATATCAACACATTCTGTTTGACTGAGTGCATTGTATTACAAAGATAGCGAATATTTGATTTAGAAAATATCACCACGGACATGGTGTTCATTTATTTTCGAATATATATTGAGTACATATTGAAATTTGTATATTGAAATTTTGAAAATCAGTTTACACATTTAAAAAGAACACAAAAAACTAAGTTTAGTTCGCTTCAATTTTTTGCGCAGACAATTTAATGACATGAATTTTGAAATTATATCGAAATTTTTGTTGAGTTCTCAGAGTTCTTAAAAATATCGAAATAGTTTCGAAATTAAAGTCATCCGCAAAAAAGTGGAACCAAACCATTAAAATTAGTTTTTTGTGCTCTTTTCAGATGTGCAAACGGATTTTGAAAACTTCAATATTATAGGGTAATATCAGAATTACTTTATATTTAACTAGTTTTAAGCCACAATTTTACTAAAAAAATGATTTTATTAACTTTTCGACGCCCAAATCGGGTGTCGTTGTCAAAATACAAAAAATATTAATGAATTAAACAAAAATGTTGTTGCTTCTTCTAATAATTTATTTAATCTGACCCATTTATATCGGCAATTCAGACATATTATAATATACATTTTAAAGTAGAAGACTTTAAAATGATATTGCCAATATTTATGAGTTGCGTTTTATACTTTTTTATGTAGTTTTTTACTTTATATTTTTTTGTTAATCCGGCCCTAGATTTTTCTTGTGATTATTAGTTGGGTGGTTTTTGTTCTAAATGAGACATATGTTACCAAATATCAAAAAAATGTAAAAGGTGGTTTTTAAGTTATGGATCCAGAAAGAAATGGGCAAAATAGATGCAACACCCTGTAATTCGGTTATAAAAATCGGTGGGGAAATAAATGTAGTATGTATATCTAGAACCATCTCAGTGAGTTCTATTCATCATTCAATTATTTCCGTTTCCAAATGAAACACCCTGTATAATGTAAATTTCCTTAATAAACTCACCTTTTTAATCAATTGCAAATAATTGCAAATAATAAGTAATTGTACTTTGTAACATGTCGCTAATAACCATTAGTAATTGATGCGATTGATATTTAAAAAAATAGGGTAGGCTATCGTAAATTCTTTTTTATTTCAAAACTAAGTTCTCAATCTACTAATACATAATATGACAATAAATATCGTTCTACATACCACCAGATTGAAAACAGGATTGAAACAAGGTTTCCTAAGTACTCCAAAAAGAGTAAATAAAAATTAAACGATGAAGTAGTTTTCAATCCTAATAGCAAAATTAATAATATTGAAAATATTAAAAATATTACTAAAAGATTTTTAAATTGAAAACTTATTGGTACATTTTCCTGGTGACACCTCCAAGGCTTCTACAATTTGCTAGCCGAATGGATGCTGCAGTGAAGACAAATGGAAGGAATTCTACACTATGCAATTCACATCCCCCGTCTGCAGCTTGGTAAAGTTCCAACGGAAAATGCACCTGGTTACTCTACGGAGTAATACGACTATAAATAAAAATGTATACCATTTTTATTCAGTTGCAATGCGAAGGCAAAACAATCTTACTTTTCAATTAGAATACGGAGCGCAGTCCAGTCCTCTGAATCGCGATTTTCGGCTCTTATTGGAGCCTCATCGGAAAGAACGTAGGCACTGTTCTCCATATCCTAATTGACCAGCGCCGAGAGTTTTTCCCACCCATTGCAACCGAAGTGAAGGTATTAGGTGACTAGCGTCATCTGGAAATTGAAAGATGAAGTAGTTTTCAATACTAATAGCAAAATTAATAATACTGAAAATATTAAAAATATTACTAAAAGATTTTTAAATTGAAAACTTATTGGTACATTTCCCTGGTGACACCTCCAAGGCTTCTACAATTTGCAAGCCAAATGGATGCTGCAGTGAAGACAAAGGGAAGGAATTCTACACTATGCAATTCACATCCCCCGTCTGCAGCTTGGTAAAGTTCCAACGGAAAATGCACCTGGCTACTCTACGGAGTAATACGACTATAAATAAAAATTTATACCATTTTTATTCAGTTGCAATGCGAAGGCAAAACAATCTTACTTTTCAATTAGAATACGGAGCGCAGTCCAGTCCTCTGAGTCGCGATTTTCGGCTCTTATTGGAGCCTCATCGGAAAGAACGTAGGCACTGTTCTTCATACCCTAATTGACCAGCGCCGAGAGTTTTTCCCACCCATTGCAACCGAAGTGAAGGTATTAGGTGACTAGCGTCATCTGGAAATTGAAAGATGAAGTAGTTTTCAATCCTAATAGCAAAATTAATAATATTTAAAATATTAAAAATATTACTAAAAGATTTTTAAATTGAAAACTTATTGGTACATTTCCCTGGTGACACCTCCAAGGCTTCTACAATTTGCAAGCCAAATGGATGCTGCAGTGAAGACAAAGGGAAGGAATTCTACACTATGCAATTCACATCCCCCGTCTGCAGCTTGGTAAAGTTCCAACGGAAAATGCACCTGGCTACTCTACGGAGTAATACGACTATAAATAAAAATTTATACCATTTTTATTCAGTTGCAATGCGAAGGCAAAACAATCTTACTTTTCAATTAGAATACGGAGCGCAGTCCAGTCCTCTGAGTCGCGATTTTCGGCTCTTATTGGAGCCTCATCGGAAAGAACGTAGGCACTGTTCTCCATACCCTAATTGACCAGCGCCGAGAGTTTTTCCCACCCATTGCAACCGAAGTGAAGGTATTAGGTGACTAGCGTCATCTGGAAATTGAAAGATGAAGTAGTTTTCAATCCTAATAGCAAAATTAATAATATTTAAAATATTAAAAATATTACTAAAAGATTTTTAAATTGAAAACTTATTGGTACATTTCCCTGGTGACACCTCCAAGGCTTCTACAATTTGCAAGCCAAATGGATGCTGCAGTGAAGACAAAGGGAAGGAATTCTACACTATGCAATTCACATCCCCCGTCTGCAGCTGGTAAAGTTCCAACGGAAAAATGCACCTAGTTACTCTACGGAGTAATACGACTATAAATAAAAATTTATACCATTTTTATTCAGTTGCAATGCGAAGGCAAAACAATCTTACTTTTCAATTAGAATACGGAGCGCAGTCCAGTCCTCTGAGTCGCGATTTTCGGCTCTTATTGGAGCCTCATCGGAAAGAACGTAGGCACTGTTCTTCATACCCTAATTGACCAGCGCCGAGAGTTTTTCCCACCCATTGCAACCGAAGTGAAGGTATTAGGTGACTAGCGTCATCTGGAAATTGAAAGATGAAGTAGTTTTCAATCCTAATAGCAAAATTAATAATATTGAAAATATTGAAAATATTACTAAAAGATTTTTAAATTGAAAACTTATTGGTACATTTCCCTGGTGACACCTCCAAGGCTTCTACAATTTGCAAGCCAAATGGATGCTGCAGTGAAGACAAAGGGAAGGAATTCTATACTATGCAATTCACATCCCCCGTCTGCAGCTTGGTAAAGTTCCAACGGAAAATGCACCTGATTACTCTACGGAGTAATACGACTATAAATAAAAATTTATACCATTTTTATTCAGTTGCAATGCGAAGGCAAAACAATCTTACTTTTCAATTAGAATACGGAGCGCAGTCCAGTCCTCTGAGTCACGATTTTCGGCTCTTATTGGAGCCTCATCGGAAAGAACGTAGGCACTGTTCTCCATACCCTAATTGACCAGCGCCGAGAGTTTTTCCCACCCATTGCAACCGAAGTGAAGGTATTAGGTGACTAGCGTCATCTGGAAATTGAAAGATGAAGTAGTTTTCAATCCTAATAGCAAAATTAATAATATTTAAAATATTAAAAATATTACTAAAAGATTTTTAAATTGAAAACTTATTGGTACATTTCCCTGGTGACACCTCCAAGGCTTCTACAATTTGCAAGCCAAATGGATGCTGCAGTGAAGATGAGAGGGAAGGAATTCTACACTATGCAATTCACATCCCCCGTCTGCAGCTTGGTAAAGTTCCAACGGAAAATGCACCTGGCTACTCTACGGAGTAATACGACTATATATAATTAAACATTAAAAATGCATAAACATTTTTAATTTCAGGATGGAGGGATCAAAAATAAGAGGATATGTGTCTACTGATGAAGGGCAAAAAGGACCCGAAACCGGTATAGACTCTCCCTGCACTCTCTGATTGAACTAGAATATAATGCTGCTGCATTTTAGGGTTGCAACGAAATTGAAAAAGTTTATACATTTTTAATGTTTAATTTATTTACTCTTTTTGGAGTACTCAGGAAACCTTCTCGTTGGAGCTTTACCGTGCTGAGTAGATGGGACGTGAATTAATAATTTTTAAATTCCCTCATCTTCTGATTGTCTCGGCACCCGCATGGCATATAATTTTTATAAGCCTCAGAGGTTGTAACCAAGTAGGTTTCCCACTGTTTTCTACCTGCCCAAGTAGCAATTTTACGACCTGCAACCAATTTTGTTCTAATGGAACGTTAAATTTAAGGGCAAAATTGGTTCACAATAAGCCTTAACCAAGGACAACGTCTGTTTTTCCTATGGACCAACGTTGCTGCTAATAAGTAATATAATCTGATGACCAACCGACATCGGGAATAACGACGTCAATTATTAGGATAAGGTTTGACGTTAAACTGACGTCGGTCTTAACCTATCTGTAGTATAAGTGCAATTAAGTGGCATACATCAACGACTACTCAACGTCGGGAATTACAACGTATTTTTTGGATAGATGCCAACGTTCAGAGGACGTTGGTGTTTTATCGAGTATGGTAGACGTATTTTTCGGGAAGACGACAACGATAATCCAACGTGGAGAATACCAACGTTAATTATTAGGTTAAGGTTTAACGTTAAGCTGACGTCGGGTATAACTTGTTATTAAAAACTGGAAAATTAGTTTATTTTTGTTCATAAAAATCACAAAAGAAAATGCCAGTCACCTGTCAACTGTCAAATGTCAATCTCAAATCGTCCACCAGATTAAGGCGTGTTCACGACGACGACCGGTCGTCGGGAGTCTGTCGTCAAGACCAGGTTGTTTGACCTTACTTTAGGACGTATTAGGTATACCAATAGGTAAATTCGAGGCGTGAAAGGTAAAAATAGGTTATAGTAAAGGTCGGCAGGGGGGTGTCCTTGTCCAAATCAGTTAAAATGTAGTGTAATTTAGGTCGCGAGTCAAATCCGCCATTAATGAAAGATCGCCATGATTCAGCCATTTTTTGAAACATAATGTTTGGCAATTTTTTTGCTAGATTTTAATGAATATTTGATTTTAATTAACGAATTTTGTTTATATATAAATCAAGGATAATTTTGTATGGGTCTAGACATAATAATATGTTTTTTTAATTACGATGGTTATTTCTATTTTTACCGTTTTGTTCGATTTAACCTGTAAATTTCTGAGGCGCTTTCAGTTTTTAGCAATTTTTATACCTAGTTTAACAGTATACACTTCCTTGCGTTTGTAAATTTTCGACCGCATTATGCAATGAGGCAGATGATTAATAAAATAATTATACAAATCACTTAGGTTATATTCTGAATAGAGTAGGAACCTACTTAAATAAGTATCAACAGGCCGTCATGCATCTTAGTTTCTGATGATTTAATATCCTCCAAGATTATTAACCTATTTGATAAAAATGAAGTGTGTCGGCCGTACTTCTGTGGTAGAGACTTTTATACTATTACTTTACAAGACCAAAGTCCTAAGAACTAACGTAATTTAACGATAAAATATCTCGAGCTGAGAAGTCGAGAGGGAGACGTCGAGGCAACCCATATTTATATTCCCCACTTAGGTGCAAATAGCGGTTTTCTGACCGTCGTCGCAACGTCGCGTATTAACGTTGGGGCATTTAATCCAACGTTAAGACGTCGTAATATTACGTCCAATTGCTTTTTTGGTGGTGGTATGTAGAACGATATTTATTGTCGGTTTATGTATTAGTAGATTGAGAACTTAGTTTGTTTCTTAACAGATGTCGCTAGGACACCCCAGCCATTTTGTTCGTTGCAATCCGGGACGGCGCGCGTCGAAGTATCCTAGTTCAATTAGAGAGAAGAGGATATGTGTCTACTGATGAAGGGCAAAAAAGCCCCGAAACCGGTATAGACTCTTCCTGCACTCTCTGATTGAACTAGAATATAATGCTGCTGCATTTTCGGGATGCAACGAAATTGAAAATGTTTATACATTTTTAATCTTTTTTATTTATTAGATCTTCATCAGTAGGGTGCAGGCCAGTTAGAATACGTCCAGCCAACTTCATATCACGTCATCTGAATCACGTCATTTTAGGATCTGATTAAGTAAAAAATACAGTTCTAAAAAGAATAACAGAATTTCTTAGAAGCCTGAATTGCATAATCCAAAAAACTTCAAATTAGCCGTTCAAACCGTCATCGTCATTACCGGCGTCAACAATATGCTATTGAAAACTAATTAAAACAAATTTTTTGACTCACTGCGATACAGCCCTGATGATCACCCGAGGGGTCGGAAAAACACTATCTCAAAGAAACCAACTTTTTTAAAAGCTTATTATCAGCTTCCCTCTGGCGAGCTGCAAGCTTTTTTCGGGTTCTTAACACTTTTTAAAACTGTATTATACTTTTTATCTGCGACACAAATCCCTGAGAAATTTTCTCATTGGGGAAATGAAAGCAGTAACTTATTTTGTTTATTGCGAATTGCGACGCAGAGATGGATTCGTACCATCTTACTGCATCGGCTAAATTGTACAGTATAGTGCAAATGTTTGGAATAAATTCGATATTTCTTAAACCGGCGACTTTAAGGAAAAATCTCGAAAAAGGTCGATTTTTATTTTTAAATTACGATATTTTGGCATATATTTCATATGAGTGACGTCATCCATATGGACGTGATGACGTAATCGATGATTTTTTAAATGACACTAGGGGTCTTGTGGTAGCTTATTTGAAAGGCTATTCAATTCTGTATTAATTAATATAAATATTAACATAATTGTTTATACACAGTGTCCAAAAAATTTTTTTTAATTAAATTAATTGACAAAAAAATAGGAATATATGTAATTTATTTAATTCAAAATACATTTTACTATTGTCAGAAAACAGAAAAAAAAATGTTTATTTGACAAGTATGCATTGTTTTTCGCTTAAATTCAGTGTTGGAGCCAGCTCCCGCCAACCACCTGCCTCTTGGAAGATTGAACATTTAATTTAAGCGAAAAGCAATGCTTATTTGTCAAATAAATAAACATTTTTTTCTCACAATAAAACACTGAAAACTTTTGTTTTATATACTTCCACCAAATTTATTATTTACAACTATGTGACTACAGCTGTTTCGGCAGAGTGTCTTTCTCAAGGGATATAATTTACAATGTGTTTGCCTTTTTAAGTCTCTAACTGAAGAGGTTGAGGAGTGGGGAGCTGTTTGTCTCGAGTTGGTCATTCAGAATTACATCTGTATTTTTCAGTTTATTAATTTCCATAGATTCTAAAAACTGAACTAAACTAAAAAATACAGATGTAATTCTGAATGACGAACTCGAGACAAACAGCTCCCCACTCCTCAACCTCTTCAGTTAGAGACTTAAAAAGGCAAACACATTGTAAATTATATCACTTGAGAAAGGCACTCTGCCGAAACAGCTGTAGTCACATAGTTGTAAATAATAAATTTTGTGGAAGTATAGAAAACAAAAGTTTTGAAATGAACATCAAGTAACGGTCGAATCCATCAAACATTTTTTTCTGTTTTCTGACAGCAGTAAAATGTATTGTAAATTAAATAAATCACATAAATTCTTCTTTTTTGTCAATTAATATAATTTACAAAAATTTTTTTTGGACACTGCGTATAAACAATTATGTTAATATTTATATTACTGAATACAGAATTGAATACCCTTTCAAATGATCTATCAAACGACCCATAGTCTCATTTAAAAAAATCATTGATTACATCATCATTTCCATATGGATAACGTCACTCGTATGATATATATGCCAAAATATCGTAATTTAAAAATAAAAATCGACCTGTTTCGGGATTTTTCCTTAAAGTCGCCAGTTTACGAAATATCGAATTTATTCCAGACATTTGCACCATACTGTATGTTTGTACAATCACCTTCAGTCCTTGACATAATATACAGGATCAGATTAAGTGAAATAGATCATCATTATTTACGTTAGAGATCTAAGTTGACATTGTTGCCCAATTACAAAAATTTCTTGAATTCATTTTAAATCAAATACATCACATAATTTTTGCGGAAGTGGATTATACAGCAAAAAAAATAATATTCAATGTAAATAAATAAAAACTTTAGAAATAGAAAACATAAAATTATATAAAAATTTATATTAAAAAAATTAAAAAATAAATAAAAAAAATATGTATACAAAATATTTAAAAAAAAAACAAGAAAAAAGAAAACAAAAAAATAACAAAAAATATTAAAAAAGAAAATAAAACAAAAAAGAAAAAAAACAAAAGAAATAAATAAATAAAAAAGTATAATAAATTATAAAATAAAAAAGAGAAAGAGATTAAAAACACAAAGAAGGTCTAAACCTCCGCGGTGTCGAACCGGGTTGAAGCCTTAGCGCTGTGTTAAAAAAAACATATATTTATTAGTATTAAGTATTAACATTTAGTTTTTTTGTCCATTTCATTATTTGTAAATTAATTTAAGTTGGTTAGGGCCATGAATGAAGGGTATACCTGCCGGTCAATTTAATGTTTCCACCCCCCTTTTTGGTTTTTTTTTTTGCTTTTTATTGATTTCAGTATCTATCTATGTATGTATGTACGTGCATAAGTATTATCTGTGCGCATATGTACGTAATTTTATTATATTTGGAATATTGTAGCAAACAGTAGTTTAGTATCTATCGTGGCTGAATGGATCAAGTAATCCAAAGCCAATAAAGAAAGAAAAAAAATTATTAATTTAAAAAATCATAGAATAAGTGGTGCAACATATGGAATAGCATAACGAGCGCATTTGAAGTTCATGAGACGAAGGGGCGAGAACTTTGAAAAGTAAGTTTTGCTATTGCCTTTGAATACGTGTGACATATAATATTTTTGTAATACTATTTGTAAAAGATTCAATAGCATAGTTAATTGAATTCATTTTTCTGGAAATCACACTAAGGAAATTTGCCATTATTTAACCATTAAAGCGTATGGCAGGGGCCAGATTGGCGCGCCCATATCTAGTATCTATCTATGTAGTATCGAGTATCTATTTGATCTTCGTATATTTTTTATGTAGATTGTTGTGATACGTGATACTGATTACAAATTATCTTAAAAAAAGAATAATATAAATCAGCTTAAAAATAATTTAGGTTGTAAAAATTATTAACAATTATTTTTCTTCTTCGTTTTTAACCAGCTCGTTCGAAATTTCATCGGGGCCAAGTATTTTTTTTTCGTTTAATTTTTTTATTGGTATCTGAATATTCATATGTTGATATCCTTCAGAAACAAAAAGATTCTTTTGAATGGGATATTTAAAATTAAAAATCACACTAAATTTTCCTTTTTTTTTCACCCCTGTAACTTATTAAAATAAACATTAGGTATATAAGTTTCCAGAGACTTTTGACTCTCGGTAATAATATAATCTTTTATTCGGCGTCAAAAATTTTAAAAAATATTTGATATATTTCTCGAGATTCGAAAAAAATGAATGCATTTAAAAAGCATTGGCCCGAAGATTTGCACCTACGAGTTTGGGCCTATACAGTGCGTTCATAAAGTAACGCATAAATTAATTATTAGCTAAATAAACAATATTAGAAATTCCCGAAACAGGTCGACTTTTATTTTTAAATTATGATTGTTGTGCATATACATCATACTAGTGACGTCATCTATCTGGGCGTGATGACGTATAATCAATGATTCTTTTAAATGGGAATAGGGGTCATGTGATATAAACATTAACATTATTATTTGTACAGGGTGTCCAAAACATTTTTTTTTATTAAATTAATTGAGACAAAAAGCAGATTGTATGTAATTTATTTAATTCAAAATACGTTTTACTATTGTCAAAAAACAGGAAAAACATATCTATTTGACAAATAAATACTATTGTTTTTCGCTTAAATTCAATGTTAAGGCTGCCACCCACCTGTTTGAACATTTCATTTAAGAGAAAATTAATGTTTATTTTTCAAATAAATTTTTTTTCTAATTTCTGACAGTAGTAAAATGTATTTAGAATTAAATAAATTACATACATTCTTTTTTTTTGTGTCAATTAATTTAATTAATAAAATACCTTGTACTTATATTTTTTGGACACCTTGTATAAATAATTATGTTAAGGTTTATATTACTGGATAAATAATTGAATACCCTTTCAAATAAGCAGTCACATGACCCCTATTCCAATTTAAAAAAAATCGTCGATTACGTCATCACGCCCAAATGGGTGACGTCACTAGTATGATATATATGTCAAAAAATCATAATTTAAAAATAAAAATTGACCTGTTTTGGGAATTTTTTATAGTGTTGTTTATTTAGCTAAAAATGAATTTATGCGTTACTTTATGGACGCACTGTATAATTCACGACTCATTGTAGGTACTTTAATATTTTAGCCTTCTAAGGTAAACAGTAGAATATAGAAACAAGCTGCGATTTTGGTTTTTTCGTAATTGTATGTGTCTTCTCTATATCGCAATTATCCTTAACGTGAACCAACATTGTAACTTGTATCTTGGCCCATTTAACAGATAAACGGTACGGAAACAAGCTTGTCTTAACGACATCTTTCGGCCCTTAACGTAAACGATACTTAAGACGACGCTAGATCTTTATGGTCTGCACTTCCAGATAAAAAGATTCAACAATTAAACGAAACAACTGACCTCTTGAGTGTTTTCTTTTTTGCCTGAAATCCGACAGTTTCTTTTAATCATTGGAGTGATTATTCTCTAGGCAATAATGTTTTAGATTACAGCTTACATTTATTATAGATATACAGTGCTAGTCAAAAGTCACCCCCTCGTATCTTTTCAACGGTTATACTTTTTATAATAGCCAGGGCCGCGCCATCCATAAGGGCGGAGAGGGGCGGTGCCCCCCCCCCCGGCGCCAAAGTAAAAAGGCGCCAGCAGGTGCCGAAAAAAATTTGACAATACCGAAATTACCAGAAATATTAATAATATTTTATCATCTTGTGAAATTGAAAATTTACCAATCGTAGGTAGATATAAAAATAGCAGTTATTACTTTGATCCCCTATAAGTGTAGGTACGAACGGTTATTTCTTTCAAAGGCCAACTGAGCAAAATGAAAAAATTTTGAGGCATGTCAAAATTTTCAATGTGTTTTAAATGTATTCATTTTTTTTTAATCCTTGGAAAACTAATAAATATTTTTGAAAAATTTAAACGCAGAATGAAAGATTACGTTATTATTCACATCCAAGGGCCTCAAATCCTTGAAAATTTCTATAATGTTTATTTTAATAAGTTACAGGGGTGAAAATAAAAGGAAAAATTTAGTGTGATTTTTAATTGCAAAAATTTCATTCAAAAGAAACTTTTTATTTATTCTAAGGGACTTTCGGCCCTCGGTAATAAAGTAGTCTTTCATTCTACATTTAAATTTTTCAAAAATACTTATTAGTTTTCTCAGAATTTGAAAAAAATGAATACATTTAAAACACATTAAAAATTTTGACATGGTCAATATTTCGCATTTTGCTCCGTTCCCCTTAAACTGAACTATTACTCCATTCACTCACGGTAAAATATTGCAAGACCTCTGAATTTTAAAGAACCGCTTGGATTAACATGAAATTTTGCATACACATAGCTAACAAGTCAACGAAGAAAATGATATTGTGTCGACGTGTGCTTTTGCCCTAGGGGAGTACCACTCCTGCACGGGAGAAAATATACTTACGTTAAAAATAAGTCCGTAAGTGGATAAACTGACGAATTGTAGGTAACTATAAAGTTTTTATATTACTTAAGTCAATATCTACTTTTCGAGTTATTTGCGAGTGAATATGTTCAACAAAAAAAAACACGTTTTTTTTGACAGTTTTTCGCCTTCCACCGTTTTTCACCGTCAAATTACCCAAAAGTAAGTATTTTAACGAAAATATATTCTTAGGAAAAATTTTGAAAAAACGGCATTTTCTTAGAAATGTCAATATATTTTTTTTAATTTAAAACCATTTTTTTTTAAATAAGCTCTTTTAAATTGTGAAACTTTCAGATCATATAAAAATATACACAAGTGAAGTACATTGTAAAGCTGTAACAATTAATTTCATTTGGGATGATAATTAAGCGGAGATTTTTACGATGTTTTTTACTAAAAAAAGGAACCAACCTTATTTTCTGCGTTACCGACTTACTTTTGCCACTAGAAACTTTTTGAAAAAACAAAAATAAAGCTTTTTCTAAAGACTTAGTTGTCATGATTTTTGCCCGAAAAGTGCTTCATTTTTTGGTTATTTCACGTTGAAACGTTCGATATCTATTTTGACGAATAAGAACCCACTTTACTCGAGCTACAACTCTTCCTCTACTAGATCTACTGACTTCATGCATGCACAAGTTTTTTTAAATTTTTTTATAAGCTCTATATTTGAAAAGAAAGTTTTTTTCAATAAAATACACACTTTTTGTATTATTTGCGAAAAACGGTCTAAAACCGTGGTTTTTATGTTGAAAAATGAACGCAACTCATGCTCATGCGCAACATACTCACTCACAAATAAATGGAAAAATATTGACTTAGTAGAAAAAACTGTATATTATTATGGAACAAAAGTTGCTTAGAATTAGTCAGTTTATCCACTTCCGGACTTAATTTTAACGTATATTTTTCAACCCCGACGGCGCAATATCAATTTTTTTCTTAGTTATAAAATCGGATAAACAGGAGTCATGGAGAAACTTAGAGGAGACCTATGTTCAGCAGTGGACGATAACTGTTAGATTATGATGATGATGATACTTTCCTAACACATAAAAATAGTTTGTATTTATACCGTATAACGATCCACAAAGCTACAAAAAACTACTTAAAAAGGAAGAAGGAAAGAGCGCCTAAAATTTCTTGCCCCGGGGCGCTTGAAAACCTTGGCGCGGCCCTGATAATAGCACAAATAATGTTGAAATTTTGAGAGATGAAATAAACGGACGTAAGCTTCTCAAATAGGGTTTATCAATAATTCTCATTTGGTTCGAGCTTCTATCATGTTGTATAATCCGTGTATAATATTAATATACAACATATGAGAGAAGCCCCAAACAAATGAGAAGCGCTGATAAGCTCCATAGATATAATAATACATAGATTAGGCAAGGTACGAAAAATAGCGTAACGCGGAGCAGTTCGGTCGGTGGTTTATATATCTCTCTCTACCGGCGCTTAGCTTTCTCTCTCTAGCATAAGATGGCTGCTGTCGCGGTAACTCCGTGTCTGTGTCGTTCCATTACTCTCACCTCTTGGTAGACAGACAAAGCTAGATCACTGTCACAGCCACCTTTACTTAACAAGCCATGAAGTTGAAACTTGGCAACATCTAACGGTAGACCGGTTAAGTCTGTCAGTTCTCAATTTGTTCACCATATTCACAAAGAAACTGAAACATTTTACAATATTTCGTGCTACAAATTATAAAGAACATTAAATGGTACGTTATTAAGATGATTGTAGTTCAATATAATATATTTATATCTACAGTTGAGTCCGCGAGTCTTTACCCGTGCGTCATCATTTAAAGCATGCTAAATAAGCCGATGATAAGTCGGAAATTGAAATTTACTAAACGTAACAGCAAGTGCCAGTAAGTCAGAAGTCACTTGCTCAAGGTCCCACTTAAAATTATCGGTAAAAGTATCTCTGTAACGTCATCTGTCACTATTACGTCACCTATAATGACTATTTGAGAAGCGTTTACGTCATAGAGTTATATATTATTATCATAGAGCGAGTGTCATTCAGAGCGAAGTGACGACACCATCTTTTTTATTTGGCTCAGTGCTGTTTCACTCTTACGCATAGTAAAGCTGCGACAGTAGTCCTCCCCTTCCGTGCCTATCATCATCATCATCAGTAGCTCGACAACCCTTTTTGGGTCCTGGCTTGTTCTAGGATTTTCCTCCATTCTGTTCTGTTCCTTGCTTTGTTCTTCCAGTGGGTAATCTCAAGTGTTTTCAGATCTTGTTCCACTTGTTCCATGTATCTAAGTTTGGGTCTTCCCTTTGACCTTCTCCCTACTGGTGCTTGCCTCATTATATGTTTTGGTGTTTCGGTCTCCAACATCCGTTCAACATGGCGCATACAGCGCAGACGTCCGATTTTTATGGATGTTATCACGTCGGGTTCGTTGTATGCTGCGTATAGTTCAAAATTATATCTTCTGCGCCATACGTCATTTTCTTTTACCCCCTTATACCTATATGTGTCTGAGGATTTTTCGTTCAAACGTACCTAATAAGTTCTCATCGCTTTTCGACAGTGTCCATGTCTCTGATCCATATATAAGGACCGGTTTTATCAGGGTTTTGTATATTTTGCATTTGGTTTTTCTCGTGATGTTGTTAGATCTTAGATGTTTAATTAGTCCATTATATTTTTTATTAGCAATATGTATTCTTCTCTTGACTTCTTCGCTGACATTGTTATCTGCGGTGACTAGTGAACCTAGATATGTAAAAATTTTTACGTTTTCGATGTTAAAGTCTCCTATTGTCAGATTCTGTAGGTTTCTTTGGCCTGTCGATTTGCTGGCCTTCATGTATTTGGTTTTTATTTCATTAATATTTAGGCCACTGTTTTGTGCCGCTCTTTCTATCGCATTAAATGCTTCTATCATTTCTCTTTTGCTTCTAGCTATGATATCAACATCATCTGCAAATGCCAATATTTGTACACTTTTTGTTTCTATTGTTCCTCTGGTGTTGACTTTTGACTCTCTAATTATTTTCTCTAATGTGATGTTGAATAGAATACAGGATAGGGCATCTCCCTGTCGTAGGCCCGTTCTAACATGTATTGTATCTGTTAGTGCGTTTTGAATTCGAATTTAGCTCTGTACTTTAAGTGTTTCTTTTACTATATCAATGAGTTGAGTTGGAATATTAAACTCTTTCAGGGCGTGGATCAGAAATTCTCGATGGATACTATCATAAGCACTCTCAAAACTAATGAAGAGATGATGAGTGTCTATTTTAAATTCACTAGTCTTTTCCAAGATTTGCCTCAAGACGAAGATCTGATCTATTGTGGACTTCTGCCTGCAGAAACCACATTGATATCCCCCAACTATTTGTTCCGCATATGGTCTCAATCGCTCATAGACAATATTTGACAGTATTTTATATGCCACAGTATGCCACAGTACTTTACATTCAAGCTGATCTCCCTTTTTATGTAGTGGAATAATTACTCCGGTATTCCAGTCTTGTGGCAGTTGTTTATTATTCCATATGTTCACTATTATTTCGTATATCGCCTTCAATAGGGAGTCTCCGCCTTCTTTTATTAATTCTGCGCTAATATTGTCTAATCCAGGTGACTTGTTGTTTTTCAGTCTGGTAACTGCTTCTTGTTTCTCTGGGGGGGGGGGGGTTGTTTCTCTGGTATCCGTTTGATCCAGTATATTTCCATCGTATAGTGAATCTCCGTTAAGTTTAAACTTTTTTTTTAATAATTCAGTCCATCTTTGTAGTATTTCACTCTGTTGAGTTACTATATCTCCTTCTTTGTCTCTGCACATCATTGTTCTTGGTTTAAATTCTTTTCTGCTTTTGTTTAGTTGTTGGTAGAATTTTCTGGTTTCTGTTGGTTTATTTAATTCTTCAATTTCTTGGAGTTCGTTTTCTATGTGTTCTCTTTTTTTCCTGCGATGTATTTCCTTTTCTTCCCTCCTTAGCATTCTATATTCTTCTTCTGCCTGTCTTGTTCTATGTCGTTGTTGTAATCGTTGATATGCATTATGTTTCCTTTCTGTTATGTTATGACACTCTTCATCGAACCACTTCCCTTCAGTTGATTTGACCTTTTTTTGTAGACCCAAGGTCTCTTTGGCAGCGTCTTGTATGATGTTTTTACACGCTTCCCATTCTCTGTTTATATCCTAGTGCTTTTGTCTGTTTTCTAGCCTTCCTTTTATATATTCTTTGTATTTGGCCTTCTTGCTGTTGTCTGCTAAGTTTTTTATTTCATATTTTTTAATTTTGGATCCCTTTTCTTTTTTTATGTTTGAGATTCTGGTTCTTATTCTACTTTCCACTAGGTAGTGATCTGAGTCGGCATTTGCCCCTCGTCTGCTGCATACATCTATTACGTCTGAGTGATGTCTAGAGTCAATACTCCCTAGTCACTTCCGTGCCTATATTCACACTTAATGTCATCTTAGTTTCTCGATACAATGTGTTAGAAAGAGATGCCGCAAACCAGTCCATGAGATCTTGTCGTCAGGAAGCGCGGAAGGTAGGCTCACTCTATGTTAATATATACCTCTATGGTTTACGTCCGTTTATTTCCTACCTCCAAATTTCATTATTGTAGGTACCTATAACTATTCAAAAGATACGGGGGAGGTACGGGGCTTTTTGGAAAGCACTATATATTTCACCATTATATTTTTAATAATAATTGTAAGAAACCTCAAAATAAAATAAAGTTTCCGCTGCTTATTTGCCCCGGGTTGTACCTATATAAAATTGCCGATATATCTGTTTCTCAAATAAAATACATAAAAAACGAGATAAGGCGAAAAATTCAAGAAAATTCAGACACATCTTGGCGATATTCATATTGCATGTCAATTGATTGGTGCAATTTTCCGATTCATTTGAAGCGATAACCGTAAAAACGTCTCGTTCGTAAAATAGTAGCGGGGAATCCCCCGTTTATGCATTTCTAATGGCGGCTATCACGCCGGAAATGATGGAATGTTCTTTTGTCACCACAGGAGTGTTCATTTTCCGGTTGGATTGTCAGCCGATAAAAAAGAACGCGCGTGCAAGAACCATGAAAACGCCCTTGTGTCCGTATCGGCCCTTGGCTTTTATGTTGTTCTATTGTAAGGGCGGGAGTTAGGTGACGCTAAAGGGCTTTATCTTATACTTCTTGTAACAAACACAATATTGTTTTCGCTTGATGATGTCGACTATGGATGATGAGTAAAGCTCGGATTATAGACAAAATGCCTTTTTTTGCCTATTTTGCCTATTATAATTGTTTTTTGCACTTTTTGCCTTTTTTCGTAAATTCCGCCTATTTGTGCCTTTTTTAAAATTTCATGGTACTACCCATGATATTATTCTATTACTAAACCATTCTATAATAAAATTTTGGGACCATAATAAAATATCAATGGTTTGTTTATATAACAGGTTTCTAGGAAAATGTACCTGATCGAGACTTGAGGGTTAACTATTTGGAAATCCCTAAGCTTTATTAGTTTATTATCAGTTGTACAGTCGGTTACTGTATCAGAGTTTAGTCACAAATTGCTATATCCTAGTTTAGTTTTGTTGCGTATACCGAGAAGCAAAGAACACGTTTTAAAACGTTTTAGACATTTGTGTGAAAAGATGACATCTAAATTAAGGCTATGGATCGCACCTTATTCGGAACTTTCTCTAGAAGGAGATGGAGCATTTTGTAAACCATGCGGCAAATCGGTAAGTTTTATTTTTTCTCTTTTTTTCTCGTCCCACAACATAACTAAATTCTAAAGCGGTTTTAGAATTCTAATTATTTTTTTTTTAATTCTCAGATTTCAAGTAGAAAAAAGTACTTTATTGACCAGCATTGTGGAACCCCACTTCATAAACGTAATTTGGAAAAATTAAATTCCTCTAAGTTAGCCCAAATATCCCTGCGGGATAGTTTAAGCAGTTCAAAAAAAAAGGAGGAAGACGCATTTAAATTTGATTTATGCCAGATGATGATTGCATCCAACATTCCTCTATATAAAGTTAATAACCCTAGTTTTAAATGCTTTTTCGAAAAATATCTTAATAAATCCTTACCGGACGAGAGTACATTGAGAAAACATACTGTGGAAAAATGTTATGTGGAATGTATTTCAAAAATTAAGCGGGACTTAGAGGGCAATTTTTTGTATATTATCATGGATGAAACGACAGATGTATGCGGCACGTATATAGCTAATTTAATGATTGGAATTTTGAACGAAAACTTTGCGAGCAAACCTTATTTAGTTGCCGTTAAAGAATTGGAAAAAACAAACAATTTAACAATAAGTCGATTTATACAAGATAGTTTAACAAACCTCATTTTACCCAACCCTATACCAGTGAATAAAATAGTTTTAATGCTTTCAGGTGCTGCGGCATATATGTTAAAAGCTGCTGTTAATTTAAAGATTTTTTATCCTAATTTAATTCATTGCACTTGTGTAGCCCACGAGGTAAATAGAATTGCTGAAGAAATAAGAAATCTGTTTCCGTTGGTAAATAATTTTATAAATTTTATGAAAAAAGTTTTTGTAAAGGCTCCGTTGAGAGTGCAAATATATAAAGAAAGATTTCCCGGTGTCCCTTTGCCACCTAAACCAGTAATTACAAGGTGGGGAACCTGGCTCGAAGCAGTTTTTTTTTACTTTGAACACTGCAATGAAATAGAATTAGTTATGTCAGAATTTGATGATGATATTTCCAAAGCCATTCAAGAAGCAAAAAAAATATTAAAAAATCCCAAATTGAAACAGGAACTAGCTTATATCAATGACAATTATAAATTAATAGTTACCACAATTACCTTATTAGAAAAACAAGAGATAAATTTATGTGAGTCAGTAAAATTAATAGATAATTTAAAGACGAAAATTAAATCGGCACCTGGAAGTAACGGTCAATTAATTTAAAAAAAAAATGAAATATGTTTTCGACAAGAATGAAGGTTTTTCGTTTTTATTTAATGTTGCTAAAGTTTTGAATGGGACATTTTCCGAGGAATTACAAATTATGCCAGATTTATTATCCGCTCTGAAATATGCTTCAATTACATCTGTCGATGTCGAACGTTCGTTTTCAATGTACAAATTAATTTTAAGTGATCGAAGACATAGTTTTAAGACCGAAAATATTGAAAAACATTTAGTTGTTTCTATTAATGATAAAATTTTTAATGTTGCATTCGATCTCTGACTGTACCGTTAAATTTGCCGTGGGCTAAGATGACTAGGTCATCCGCATAGCCCAGAACATGATGCCTATCGTTGTCGAGTCTAGCTATCAGGCCATCCATGACCAGATTCCATAATAGAGGAGATCCTGTGGGCAGCCTCTGGCTACCTGAGCTGACACTGTATCCCTTAGCAACGTAACATATATCACACGGCTCCTCAGCATGCAGTCTATACATCTGCAGCTTGTTTCGTCTATTCCTTTTAGACGCATCGCCCTTGTGATATCTTCGTAGGGGGTGTTGTCAAATGCTTCCTCAATATCGAGAAATGCACCCAACATCACCTCTAGGTTTTCTAGAACGTACTCCACCCTCTGTACGAGATGGTGCAGTGCTGTTTCTGTGGAGACTCCCGCTCGATCCGCATATTGTCCCTGATGTATCGTACTTTCAACCAATACACCATCCCTGATGTGCCTATCGAGCAGTTTTTCTAAGGTCTTCAGTACTAAGACTAATAGATGCGCTGTCTCTCATTCAAAAACTCTCATGCAAAAATCAGACTGGTATTTATCACCAACTGGGCATTTTAATAAGTCCGACACGCAGGTCCGTAACTACGATGTTGGGGGCCCCGGGGAAACTGTGATCTGGGGGCCCCCTATCGGGAGATCTGGAGAATTTACCCACAGCGCAAGGGAGGTTCCGGAAAAACGTTTGATATTTAACCGCTTGAAAGCGCATTTTCCCTCCTATGTGAACCCCACACTCTCTTCTTTCTTTTTTTCAGCATGTCCGTCAATAACTATAAAATTAGCAGCGCTAATGATATTTATAAAATTGTTTTATAAAAAAAATTTCTAGCATGAAAATTAAACAAGTTACGCTCAAAATAAAGTTAGACCCTTTTGGTTTTGGTAAAAAAATCGAGAAAATCACCCCCTAATTAGTATCTTAAATGAACTTAATCGTTACGACTTCACAAGTTTCTTGACTCGCGTATATATTGTTTATATGATCTGTAAGTTTCATTGGTTCAAAGTCCTTACTATTGAAAGGGCTGTAGTTAAAAGGGGTTGAACGAGTCACTGATCACGAATGTATGCAAATTTAGAAACACCAAATCTTAATCAATGTTTGTCTAACAGAAAAACAAAAAAAAATACATGATATTCAGAAAAGCAAATCTGACTTTTTTTGTTTTTCGAGATTTTTGGTATCTCTAACAATTTTTAAGTTATTTTGCAAAAAAAACATATTTTTCAAAATTTAAATTTTTAAAAATTTTACTTTGAAACAAATTTTTTTCAAAAATAAGCACTTTAAATCGATTAAACTTACAGTTCATATAAAGACAACATAATTAAAATAATTTGTGGAGCGGTAACGATTAATTTTATTTAAGTTGCTAATTAGGGGTTGGTCTTCCCGATTTTTTTTTTGCAAAATCAAAAGGGGCCAACCTTATTTTGAGCGTAACTCGCTTAAATTTAATGCTAGAAACTTTTTGTAAAAACAGAAATAAAGCTTTTTTAAAACACTTTAAAAAAGTTATAATGGGTTTTCCCCAAAAAGTGCTTAATTTTTTCGATATTTCACGTCGAAATATTCTATTTGAAATTAGGTGAATATGAATCTATTTTTCATTGGCTATAACTCTAGTTCTACGAGATCCAGAGACCTAACGCGCACACCATTTTTTTTACTTTTTTATAGGCTATATTTTTGCTAAGAACATTTTTTCCGACAAAATACTTACTCTTTGAGTGATTTGCGAAAAACCGTCTAAAAATGTGGTTATTTTGTTGAAAAATGAACATATTCACTCGCAAATAACTCGAAAAGTGTTGACTTGGCGAAAAAGCTCTATAGGACAAAAGTTACGTAAAATTAGTTAGTTTACCCATTTCCGGACTTATTTTCGACATATATTTTTTCACCCCCAATAGGGGGTGAAAGTCACCCCAAAGGCAAAAGCACACATCGGCACAATATCACTTTTTTTCTTTGACATGTAAGCTATACGCATGCCAAATTTCATGTCAATCCAAGCGGTTCTTTAAAATTTAGAGCAAAAACCGTGAAAGAATGGACTATTTTTTGTGAGTATTAATGTTTCAGCTCCCTAAGCGAGTACAGGCAACACACACTGGTCAGAGATTTTCCTTTTGAAGCATATGGGTAAGTCCGGTTCAAATACGAGTACATAGCTCAGTTTACCAAACGCTGCCCAGGCTAATCCTATGCGACGTGGGAGCTCGCACGTCTGGTTATCTCTTCCCAACCGAATTTCATGGCCCAAATACTTATAAGATGCAGTCTGCTCAATATCCATTCCATCAACAACAATATTACGATTTAGCAGCAGGTAAGTCATTATTTGCGTCTTGTTGATGTAAATCTGTATGTTATGTATTTTCTGTTCTTTTGTATGGTGTGGAGACATGGACTCTTAATAAACAATGCCTCAATAGATTGGAAGCATTTGAGATGTGGACGTATCGAAGAATGCTGAGAATCTCCAGGACAGACAGAATAACCAATGAGGAAGTACTAAGGAGAATACAGAACAGCAGATATTGGATTCCATCAAAATAAGAAAACTGCAATACTTGGGTCATATAATACGTGGTGACAGATATGAACTTCTAAAATTAATTATGCAGGGAAACATTCAAGGAAGGTGCAGCATAGGTAGGAGAAAAATGTACTGGCTGAGAAATCTCAGAGAATGGTTTGGATGCAGCTCAACTGAACTCTTTCGGGCTGTAGTGTGAAAAGTGAGAATAGCAATGATGATTGCCAATCTTTGTTGCGGAGATGGCACGTAAAGAAGAAGATGTAAATCTTTAACCCGACCTCTAAGGAAGCGTGATATAATTTGTTCACATATTATTGCATCATCCATACGATGGGCTATTGGGACCGTGCAAGTTGCGCAAAGCGACACGTATTTCTACGCTCTGCACTTTTATTCGCACTTTTAATTGTATTGACCAATTACGTTAGTCCTGGTTGCTGGATAATTGTCAAGGCCATAACCCAAAAAAATAATAAGAAGAAAAAATAAGATTCAGGTTATGTGATGAAAACGTAAACAATTGTATGTAGTAAATAAAATTAGTTATTAAAATGCAGTACTGCAAGCAAAATACAATTAATTAAATTTACCTTTATATAATAATTGCATATGATATCAATATTGTGGAGCAACATATAATTTTTCTCTTTCAATGACAGTAGATATGAAGTACGTCAATTTGACAATTTCAGTTGACATGAATTATTTAAGAAAGTTGCAATATTTCTCCGCTATTCGCGCACGATCGTTTCACGTATCCCTTCCAAGTACTTGCACATCGCGAATAGGGACGATGTCATCTTCCAATCTCAAATGATTGAGCTTCTCTCCATTTATGTTGATGCCATATTCGTTTAAATCTACCTTCTTAAAAGTGTGTTATAAAGTGTGTCTCCTTGCCGTACTCCTCGCTGTATACAGAATTTATTTCTTTATTGTTTAGATAGTCTAAGTGTTTGCTCACTACGGAGACCAAAGGATGGTATCCTAGCCTAGAGCATGGTATCGTACTCTTCATATTCGTGAATTCTCGCATTTAAAATAATGTATATATTTTACCTGGCGATCGAAACTAGTATATTATCGATAGCTATGTAAAATAAATGCATTATTTTGAATGCCAGAATTCACGAATATGAAGAGTAGGATACTATGCTCTAGGCTAGGATACCATCCTTTGGTCTCCGTAGTGAGCACACGCTTACGCTCTAGCAGTTGCCATTTGGTAGATATATTTGATCATGTTAGCGTAGCGATGGTCTATTCGACATTCTGTCAATGCTTTTAACATTTTCTGCTGGCTTATGGTATCAAGACAAGATAAATAAATTTATATATGATATTTTATTGACATTGATAACGTAACATTACAATTCACAAATTAAATATTAATTCGTTGTTCTCCACGTTTGTTTCTCATGTATGGCGTAAAATACACTGTCGCAAATGGCAGCGATAGATAAACAAAGACTTGGAATAATCCATAGGAGAGTTTTTGTTTAAAGGAAAGGCGAGTTTTTGGGGGTCCTGATACCACATTACACTGTCGAATCATCTAAAAATAAGATATATTAGCGGTGTCAATTTTATTAAACTAGATAGAACTATAAAATATAAAATGATGAATATATCAATAAAAAGGAAAATCAGAGAAGCGAAAGAAAAAGAGTAAATGGAGAGGTGCGAAGAAATTGAAACTCTACAGTCAAAGTAAGATATGGTGTATTCCACGAATATACGACTGTTTTGAATTATCGCGACAACGAATATTTTAGTGTGCAACATAAGAAATACGAAAGTATTTGTACATAGGAAAATTAAAGAACTCACAGGTGGACTAAGACGGAGACAGAAAGGAAATCTAACTGATTCTGACGAAAATATGATCTTAAACAGAGTAAAATAAGAACGTGGAAAGAATATCTAGAGAAACTATGTGAAGACTAAAGTGATAACACCTTTGAGCTGGAAGAAGAGGTAAAGAATATGACAGCAGGAAGTTTATTCTGCAAATACATAGCTAAAGGATGGCAAAGCAGCAAGCCCCAATAATATACAAGCAGAACTACTCAAACTTATAGACAACGAATCAATAGCAATAATCACAAAGATACTCAATAAAATGTACAACACTGGAGAAATACCAACAAAATGGCTGACATTTCCAAAAAAACGTAACCAAAAATGTGAAGAATACCGTAAGATAAGCCTGATGAGTCATCTCCTAAAATTGATCTTTAAGATAATCCATAAGACATTTTACAACATATTATGTGAAAGTCTTGCGTCTACAACGTGTTCAACGCACAGGCCATGCATTAAGTAAGAGGAATATAGGTTTCCAAAATAACTGTTGCCTGCTTTTCTGAATCTTTGTTCAACGATCATAGTGGCATCGGGATAATTTAAAGATAGGAAGCTGCCGATATTCTGAGCATACTATGAGACAGAAAGACTACAATTTGAACAAATTAATTATAAATTAAAGAACACGGAATTACAAACGAAATAGAAGGAAAGCAAAATTTTGATGGTTTAGTTTTTAGATGATATAACAACATTCTGACCCGAAATGGATTCAAATATACCAGGATAGAGAACGCTGGAGGAAAAGGGAAGGCTTATGTCCCAAGATGTTCCCGGTTAATTAAATAAATAGATTAACACCAAAAAAAACGTAAATTATTAATTACTCTGTAGTAAAGTAGTATTTTTAAATTACTTACAGTGGTAAATCGCAAACTTGTTCAATAGTGTTTGACTTATTTGACAGAATTTAAATTACTCATGAATTATGACTACCAGAAGGCCATGGTTAGTAGAGGTTTGCATAAATGCTCATTAACGTCACGGTTATTAGACTTTATTACGGTTGTCTTGTCCGAAGGTGGTGGGGAGACTTATATTTTTGACTTTACGTCACAAGAGTTTACATTACCATATTTTTAAATTATTTTCGATCATTGAATGTGTGTTATTGTGTATATATGTGTATTATTTGTGTTATTATGAAATAATAAGACAAATAGTGTACACATTTTATCTTATACCGGGTGGCGAATCGTAAAAAGGGCCATAGGAAACTCAATGTAAAGTTCTGAATTGTTGAATTCCTGCTTACCTAATTATTCTACATCAAAAGTCATGAGAGAATACTTGTAGAGAACTAAAATCTGTATTAAAATCAAAAGTTAAAATTGTTCTACGATTTAAATGCATTCCAAAATTTTTAAAAATATGATACATTTGCCACAATAGGTATGCGTGTAAAAGTAAGGCCACACGTTACTATTTAACTGACAGTGCTCACACCATCGACTGAATAAAAAAATCTTTATTATTAATCCTTTCTCCGCAACTCAAGGTATCTTATCAACTGTATTGTTTTTAAACAATAGATGATAAAATAAAAATATTGACAGTTCACAAATGTGAACATTATTGCATTGTGTGTGGCCTAAGTTTGGGCTGAAAATTAAAATGTATTACATTTTTACAAAATTTTGGAATATGTTTAATTACGTAGACCAATTTTAACAGTTATTTCCAATATAGATTTCAATCCTCTTCAAATAGTTTCTAATGTCTTTTGATGTAAAATAATTATTAGGGAAGCTGGAATTCAACAGTTCAGAATTTTACATTGAGTTAATGGAAAACTTTGATGCATGTCAAAATTCTCAATGTGTTTTAATTGTATTCAGTTTTTTCGAATCCTGAGAAAACTAATAAATATTTTTGAAAAATTTAAACTCAGAATGAAAGACTACATTATTACCGAGGGCTGAAAGTCCCTGAAAACTTCTATAATGTTTATTTTAATAAGTTACAGTGCTGAAAATAAAAGAGAAGTGTGATATTTAATTTCAAATATTTCATTCAATAGAATCTGCTTGTTTATTCTAAGGGGCTTTCCGCCCTCGGTAATAATGTAATCTAGCATCCTGCGTTTAAATTTTTCTAAAATACTTGGTTTTCTCAGGATTCGAAAAAAATC
Source organism: Diabrotica virgifera virgifera (assembly GCF_917563875.1). Taxonomy (NCBI): domain Eukaryota; kingdom Metazoa; phylum Arthropoda; class Insecta; order Coleoptera; family Chrysomelidae; genus Diabrotica; species Diabrotica virgifera. Next base: position 258,775,858 of record NC_065444.1, read on the forward strand.
ATATTACGATTCAAATGACAGTAAACTCTCGTGACGTAATCTCACCCTTAATGTTCATTGGTTAGTCGATTTAGGCAACCGTAGTAATGGGTGCGTTCGGACGACCACAGCGGCTGGACAGCTGAGCCAGCAGTAGCTGTCAGACGTCACCGCTGGAAGCCAGCCGCTGAGAGATTTACTAAGCTTTCCCTATCACGGCTGGATACAACCACTCAGCCGATTTCTGCTGACCGCCAGCCGCTATGGTCGTCCGAACGCACCCAATGTCTAAGAACCGTGCATTAACGTAGTATCTAAATGACACTGTCAAGCGCCAAAGTTTAATAAAGGTTTGCTAATCATGAACATATTAAGGATAGACAATACAAGGCATACTGAGCAAAAAAGCGTAACGCGCGGGCAGCCGATCGGTAGTCTGTCTCATAGACGTATATATTATCATAGACTGATTGGGGTATCTCTTTCTAGCACACTGTATCGATAAACTAGCATGAAACTAAGTGAGGGTATAAGTACGGAAGGAGAGGACTACTGTCACAGCTTTACCATTGCTTTTCTATGCGTAAGAATGAAACAGCAAAAAAGATGGTGTCGTCACTTCGCTCAAGATGACACTCTGTCTATGATAATATATATGTTTATGGTCTGTCTATCTCTTTTTACAAAGCGATCCCGCGCATGTGACAGACAAAGATAGCTAGACCACTCAAAGTGAATATTGTCCATTGATAATGGGTGCATTCAGCAGACGCAATCGCTAACTAATCGATTAGTGATTTTCTGCTGAATGCCACATAAATTGTGGCATTCAGCATGTAAATCACAAATCGATTACTAATCGATTAGTTAGCGATTGCGTCTGCTGAATGCACCCTTTGGCGTTACACCTCGATGCATAGATGGTCAATACCTTGCCTGGTCTACCCTTTATTATATCTATGTTGCTAATACGGCCGACCGGCGACCATTGTGTGCTTATCACAAACCATACATACTTATAGACGTTTCACGACCATGTTAATCTTTCGGATCGAATTAACGCCATCTCTTGATTGGAATGGGAACTAAATTGACAAATTTTAGTTACGTAAGAATTTCAAATTATAAATTTTGCGGGACTTTTGATGAAATTTCGCAGGAAATTAAAACAACAGAAAGACAATTCAATGTTTTATTCCATATTTTACTGAAAACTTCAAATATTCCAATTTGTTTTCAAAATGCTAAACACTACTGCTATGTGTCACGTGAAAGCACTGATATGTATCGAGTTGAATGAAAATTTTTAAAAGAATCTTGTACATAGGATGATTGTTTAGATAAATATTACCTTATAATCTTTTACAAACTTCCAAAAATATATAGGTCCGAAATGTTGATGACACACTTGTCTATTGGAATAAAATGTTTCAGGATCTATTATAATGTTTTTTTAATGTGGAGAAACACAACACGGGATGATCAATGTAAACTAAAAATTCTACTCATAAAAATGGAGAGGAGGTTAATACACTTATTAAAATTGTGATTAAATCTAATTAAAAACGTAACACCACTATAATAAAATAATTAAGCCACAAACTGTAAAATAAAAAGTAAATAACAAATTAATTTAATTGTCAACTGTCAGTTGTTAAATATGACAAGAGAATTGACTGACAGCGACATCTCTGGATTGGAATGATAACTAATTTGCTGTCTTGACCTTGACAATTTATGTGAACCGTCTATGTGTATGTATGGTTTGTGGTGCTTATGGTTTGTTTTTAAACCAAAAGGAGTAAACTAAAAAGACAGATTCACACCCAAGAAAGTCATTAGAAAAATCACCAAGTATGTACATGTTTTTTTTTGTTGATCATATCGCCTTCGACGGTAGTCCATACATATTATATTATATTAATACGTCGCTAAAGAATTCTAAAAACAACAAATTCTTTGTTAATATAAAAGTAGACTAAAAATCTAAAAATTAAAGGGATAACGCAGGAAATGCAAAAAATCGCCGATATAACTTAATTAACCTATGAAATGTCATTAGTGTCAAAATTTCATAACAGTGGAGCAAACAGAGACATGTTAACAATAGACCAGGCTAGCAATATGCTACTCAATGCATCGGGGTGTAACCATAGATATAATAACAAGTAGATTAGGCCAGGACCGAAAAATAGCGTAACGCGGAGCAGTTCGAGTCAGTGGTCTATCGCTATCTCTCTCTACCGGCGCGGCGCTTAGCTTTCTCTCTCTAGCATATGATGGCCGCCGCCTCTGTGTTTGTGTCGTTCCATTACTTCCACCTCTTGGTAGATACGTTCACACTCGTACGACAGACAAAGATAGGTAGACCACCGTACTTAATAGGTATATTAAGTACGCTGGTTACACCCCCGGTGGTATTGGCGTTACACTCCGATGTATTGAGTGGCATATAACTAGCCTGGTCTATTGTTAACATGTCTCTGGGTGTAACGCCAATATCAAGTACGGTGGTCTAGCTATCTTTGTCTGTCGTGCGAGTGTGAGCGTATCTACCAAGAGGTGGGAGTAATGGAACGACACAAACACAGAAGCGGCGGCCATCATATGCTAGAGAGAGAAAGCTAAGCGCCGCGCCGGTAGAGAGAGATAGATAGACCACCGAGCCGAACTGCTCTGCGTTACGCTATTTTTCGGACCTGGCCTACTAATCTACGTGTTATTATATCTATGGGAGTAAACTTGCCTCCGGTTGGACCAATTACAAACAAGCATTACGGAGCGCTAAATTTGAATTTCTCCTCCTGGTTTAAAATCATACCATAGTATAAAGTTGTCTCGTTAGCATAGAAACAGCAGCCTTGCCTTTTTAACCCTCTAACAGGCAAGACCGTGTTAAGACGGTCTTTGCATTTTAGCTTGTAAAACTTATACCGAATGGTTTTTGATGCCACAGTAACGACATGCATCTTTAAAAAACCTTCCATTCTGGCATCACGATTACGTTATTATCGTTAGTCAAGTGCTAACATCCCATAAAATGGCAGTGAAAATTATTTCTTCATAAACATTATTTTTAAATCGTCAAAAAACACGTTTAGATCAAAGTGATCAACTTGATAATTTTATGGTAAGTAGATTATATTTCATGTCTCAGTAATATATTAATAAGATTTTAGTATTAAAAACTATTGTGTAAATAGGCTTTATAAACAAAAATACCAAGACAGTCTCAAGACGGTCTTGCCGGTTTACATATAAAAAATATCCCCTTCAGTATGAAATTTTGTTATCTTTTTGTGTGTAGGAACATGCTTATTTTCCTGTTGTTCTATTATTTTTCTTTTCTGTGATAGATGCATTGTCTAAATCGTAACCATAAGAACAAATTCAACTTGGGAGAATTGTCTGATGAACAATTATTCGACTTTATTGATTCCGTTGAAATTGACGATAGCATTTATAGTAGTGACGATAGTATTGTGGATCCCGACTATGTTGATGATAGTGTTGAGCCTGAAAAGCCTTACAGCCTATCCGAGGTATCAGAAGCTTAATCACAAGTTATTGATGACTGCATTCAGGAAATGCTTGAAGCTGAGACAACTGATGCATTTGTAAATGATATAAATTTGTCAATGGATATTAGTAATGTTGATCAACCAGCAGCTTCTTCAACATTAGTTTTGGATGATGTAGCGACCGAAACATCACGCAATTGATGGGTGGAGTCGATTTGATGGATGGCCTTATGGGTCGATATGACATTCGAGCTAAAAGCAGAAATATTATGATTCGGATATTCTATCATTTTGTCGACATGGCCGCCACAAACGCATTCATACTATATAAACGTATACGTGCCGAAAAGGCAAATAATTCCAGTGACTGTTGCGAAGAGGAGAGGCTTCTATCTCTATCACAATTCCGTGAAGAGATAGCATTTGGCCTTGTTTCGTTCAAGGAAATACGAAATGTAGGTCGACCATCATCAGCTCGAAATGGTGAACCTGGTTCTTCTAGTAAAACTAATTCATCTGGTGTTGACAAAAGAGCGGTTTGTACGTTTTGATGGTGAAAACCATTTTCCAAATTGGGTTGATCGAAAAGGCAAGAAGAGGTGTAAGCTGTGTAAAAAATCTGATACGCAGCTTGTTTGTTTCAAATGTGACCTCCATTTATGCGGCACAGTCGGTAAATGTTTTTGGGATTACCACCATCAAAAATAACATGTTATATACTTATTTTTCTTAATAGATCTTGTTTTATAATAAACATCTACCAAATTTATTTTTCACTCATAACCCGACAAGACCGTCTGTAGACGGTCTTCACTATTTCTCACCTAGTACTTATTCTAGACAAGGTTTTTAGAAGAAAATTAAAAATAAGTTATTTTTGCCTATATTTACTTGAAAAAAAAATATCAACTTCAACAGATAATTTTTACGATTTGGCCTGTTAGAGGGTTAACATTATGGCAGCCAACGTGTTACAGATTTATTTACACCCACAATTTACTAGTATGTGCTGCCATCTATGAAAGGTCAATTTTATTAAATAAATATTTGTAAATTTTTAGTGATTTTTAGGTTATGTAATGGTAATGTCAAAACATTGCCTTTTTATTTTGTTTATGGTTTTTTGTACGTAAATTGTGATATATCGGAATGTCTAGTCAGAAATATACAAATACAGTTTTATTACTAAAAACTCAAAGCAACGAAACATCTGATAAATACGCACAATTATTAACTGACAACGGTTTTCAGGCGAGACAAGTAAAGACTTTAGTATTTCAATTTAAAAACTTAAACATACTAGCTGAGAAACTTAATAAAGCCAGTTTATATTCAGGTATAATATTTTCAAGTCCTCGATGTGTACAGGCCGTTAAATTGGCTTGTCAAGAAGCTGATATCAACATCAAAGATTGGCAGTCGAAAAATAATTTTGTGGTAGGAACAGCAACTTACACAGAAGCCCTACAAAGTCTAGGTTTTGAATGCAGGGGAAGTGATAGTGGAAATGCAGTAAATTTATTAGAATACATGAAAAAAGGTAGTTTTTTTTATTTATTTTGACGGGAGACCCCCATTACAGTATCTTCTTCTTGACTGGTATTACAACTTGTGGTGAGTCTTCCCTGCATCCACTATAGCCCTCCATCTTCTACGACCTTGCGCTTCCATTTGCCATTGTTGTACCCCAATCTTAGATACATCGGTGTCAACATCATCATTCTATCTTTTTCTCAGACAGTTTATTGATCTTCTACTGTCTGGTCTCTCAAAAAATACTATCTTTAACACTCTGTCTTGCTCTGATCTTACAACATAACCTGTCCATCTTATCCGGTTAGCTTTTATCATCATTCTCTTTGCCTTATCCCTATGTGGGGTCGGCTTCCCTAATTGCATTTCTATTTTGGGTCATATCAATGATAATCCCCTTTACCAACATGCCCTGCCGTATCGTCTCCCCCAGGTCTTCTTTGGTCTTCCTCTTCTACTCCTTCCAGGAATCTGCACTTCAGCTATTCTTGGTATTGGGTGATTAACGTCTCGACGTTGAACATGACCAAACCATCTTAACATATGCTCTCTCATTTTGGCATCAATTGGTGCCACACCTAGACTTCCCCTAATATACTCATTTCTAATTTTATCCTTTGTCACTCCACTCATCCATCTAAGCATTCTCATTTCTGCCACATGCATTCGTTGTTCCTCTTTCTTTTTCACTGCCCAACATTCAGTTCCGCACATCATAGCCAGTCTTATGGCTGTTTTATAGAATTTTCCCTTCAGCTTCATTGGAATTTTTCTGTCACATAACACACCACTCGCTTTTTTCCACTTCATCCATCCAGCCCTAATTCTACTGCATGCATCTCCATCTATTTCTCCATTACTCTGTAATACTGATCCTAGGTACTTAAAACTATTGCTTTTCACAATCATTTCACCATCCAAAGATACCATTTTATTTGTAGTAACTCCATCTTTAAATGAACATTCCAAATACTCTGTTTTTGTCCTACTAAGTTTTAAACCTTTTTCCTCCAGAGCTTGTCTCCACTGTTCCAGTTTTTGTTCTAAGTCTCTTTCACTATTTCCTATTAACACTACATCATCAGCATACATTAGGCACCATGGAATGCTACCCTGTAGTTTCGCTGTTATCTGGTCCAAAACTAATGAGAATAAATAGGGACTAAGCACCGAGCCTTGGTGCAATCCTACTTTCACCTGAAATTTATCAGTCTCTCCCACACCTGTCCTAACACTAGTCGTTACTCCCTCATACATATCTCTCATAATCTTTACATATTCGCCAGGGACTCCTTTCTTATTGAGTGCCCACCACATAATCTCTCGAGGAACATCATATGCTTTCTCAAGATCAATGAATACCATATGAACGTTGGTCTCTTTATTCCTGTATTTTTCCATCAGTTGCCTTACAATGAAAATTGCATCTGTTGTTGATCTGCCCTACATAAAGCCAAATTGATTATCGGATATTTCAGTTTCTTCACGTATCCATCTATCAATTACTCTCTCCCATATTTTCATGGTGTGGCTAAGCAGTTTTATAGCCTTGTAGTTTGTACATTGTTGTATGTCTCCCTTGTTTTTGTAGACAGGTACTAATATACTGCTTCTCCATTCGTCTGGCATTTGTCCAACTTCCATAATTCTATTAAATAGACCTGCTAGCCAACTTATTCCTGTCTCTCCCAATGCTCTCCATACTTCCCCAGGAATATCATCTGGTCCGACTGCTTTTCCTTTCTTTATTTTTTAAAGCGCTTGAGCCACTTCCTCGTTTGTTATTCTGGTAACCATTGCTGTTACTGTCTCTGTTAACTCCACAGGCTGTCTGTCAAATTCTTCATTTAATAAACTGTCAAAATACTTTCTCCATCTCTTTTTGACATCCTTTTCGTGAATTAGTATTTTATTATTTTCATCTCGGATACATCTAATCTGATTAAAATCTCTTGCTTTCTTTGCTCTCTGTTTGGCTATTTTATATATCTTTGCTTCACCTTCCCTGGTATCAAGTTGATCGTATGGGTTTGAATACGCTTCTGCTTCTGCTTTTTGGCAACCATATAGTTTTGAAGATCTATGTCCAATCAACGAAAACTTTTCGTTTATAAATTCACAAAAGTGTGTGTGTTATTGCGTTGCCGCTCCTGGAATATCTAGAGGCCACCTAGCGATGGATAGCTATGTAGTCTGTCTTCTGAATCAAAATCTGAAAACGGCATTTCGCTATCTCTAGCCATCTTCGAGATATCCGACCTCAAAGTCGTCATTGTGATGTCACAAGCCTCCTTTAAATTGTCATTTTCTTCCGACATAGAAACGTCAACTCTAATTTGTTTTCGTTTAATGGAACTAAACGTCAACATAAAATTGAAATGTCAGATAAACAAATTTTATTTATTTATGTTAATGTAATGTTAAATTACACTTCACTATTTTCAAGGAAAACTGTTTATTTTGTATATATTTATTTTTATTAGATATCAAATCTATATTATACAAGGTATGTCAAAAAATATGAAGTTCGATCAAGATTAAAGTGTCTTTATTTTTCACAATATTGAAAAGTGTTATTATAAAAAGTTGTTTGGAGTTAAAAACTATGTTCTAATATGCAATTACTTGTACATCCTTCTAAAGATAAAAAAATATTTGAAAATTTTTCTCAAATTACGAATACCAATATCATTTTCATTCATAACTCTTTTATTATTAATTTACGAAGAAAAGTTATTCTTCATAAAAAGATCTGCATGGTCTAAAATCTAAGATGCAATCATCATATATCAAATTTTATTCGAGGTATGTCAAAACATATGAATTTCGCTCGAGAGTAGAGTATAGTATTTTTACTACAAAAGCGATATTACGTAGGTCAAAATTTTTGACGTAAGAGAACTGTCAAAACATTAGAATGTGACTTTTGAAATATTGAAAAGTCGCATTCTAATGTTTTGACAGTTCTCTTACGTCAAAAATTTTGACCTACGTAATATCGCTTTTGTAGTAAAAATACTATACCTTTATAGTTCACAATATTTAAATTAGGATATAATTGCATATTAAAACATAGCATTTAATACTAAACAACTTTTCATAATAGAAATTTTCCATATTATGAATTTAAATATGTAAATAAACATAGTTTTCGTTATGATAATGCTCGCATTTTCAGCTTGTTTTCTCTTTTCTCTTCTCTTCCGGTTAGCTTTTATATGTCTGACAATGTTTTCAGTACCATACAGAGTCACCAATTCAGTATTACAGCGCCTTTTCCACTCTCTTGTCAGTTTATCTCTTTCAGGACCAAAGATTTTGAGAACCTTCCTTTCAAATACCAGCAACTTATTTATTTGCTGCTTATGTAGTGTCCATGTTTCACTTCCATATGCAACAACTGGGTGAATAATTAACAGGTACAGTCTTAATTTAGATTTTGTTTTTAGCAGCTTAAATCTTAATAATGATGATAGGGAGTATAATGCTCTATTTCCCGCAGCTATCCTTGCTGAGACCTCTTTTTGTATGTGGTTGTTTATCTGTGATTACCGCCCCCAGATATTTAAACCCTTTTACTACTTCGAAGTTGTGGTCATTAATAGTTATGTTCTGCATAACTCTTGGTTTGGATTTTTTGTTAGGAATATGTATTTCGTCTTCTCTTAATTTATTGAAATACCCAGACTACTTGTTTCTTCGAGTTCTGAAAACACCATTCTTACATCTCTTGCAGAATGAGCGACTGCAAATAGGTCATCAGCAAAGGTCAGAAGGCCTGAGTATTATTAGCTGTAATTGATTTTCTGAACACCACGACCATAGAGCTTTCAAACCATCCTCTTCCAAATCAATATTTAACATTGTATTAACTCTCCTAAAGAGTTTGAGATCATCTGTTTTGAGCTTGCTT